>NC_056734.1:661648975-661663975 GCF_019279795.1 Protopterus annectens
TTTAGATTAACTTTGATGAAAGTAACAACTGTGTAAATATGAATTATAAAAATTAATGTTTTAGATAACATGATATAATTACAAATGAAAATGTATGCTTGGAAAGGTCGAATGCTGTTTTGCATTGCAGTGATGACTATTTCTGCAGGAGGGGAACTTGATATGAACAAGAAATAGAGGAGGAAGGCTAGGAATTAATGAAGAGGCATATGATATGTAAATGTGATGGAAAGTAATTATACTGTATTTATTTTTTATTTATTTTACATTTGTTTACTGGGAAAGTGCGCCTGGGCACGGATTCTATTTTCAGTGGAGGCCCAGGGAGAAAAGCTCCACAAAGATTAGTACAGCAAGTACAGTACACAAGTTAATAAAGTACCGTGCAGAGTCAAAACTTTAAGGTTCAGTTTCAAGGCCAAGAAAGGAGCAAAAAGGAAATGTACTATAAGGAGCACAGTTGTTGTTGTTTGTCTTTCGGCTTTTCCTGATAAGGGGTTGCCACAGCGGAACTCCTGTCCGCTAATGATTGGCAGTAGATTTTTACGAAACACCGAGGTGCCAGCTCAACGCTCAACCTTCAGTGAAGGCACGCCCATTTACGCACGCATGTTTTTCGAATGCTACCCAACCGCGGGGAGGACATGCAGACTCCACACAGAAGGCACCCCCAAGCTCAGCCGAGAATCGAACGGGAGAACCTCTTGCTGTGAGGTAACAACGCTACCGCCGTACCACCACAGCATACTATAAGGAGCACGGTGTGTTACAATAAACAATACAGTTGAAAGGACATTTTGTTTGGTCATTTGGTTACTTTCATCAGTGGCTAATACAGTAAGCACACATTGATTAAGAGTATAGAAAGGAGTTGGTGCAAGCTTTCATAGAAGGTTAAAGTATGATATGATCTAATTAAGTGAAGCTACCCAGGGTCATAACAACTGCATAACCAAGAATTATGTAAATGGGACCAGAGGAGTTTTTTGAAATTAGTTTTCAGTGGTCCTAATATCTACGGGGATGGTATTCCATACTTTTGCAACAGAAATGGAAAGCAAGCAGTCCCCAGAGGTATTGCTACTTTTGTCTATGTCAACTGGTGCTTTACTGGTGGATCTTAATAGTCGTTTGTTAGAGTAAATATTAAGTAGACCTTGAAGAGCAGGAACTCTTTTATAATGTAGAATTTGGTGGGCTATTGTAAGTTGGCTATATGTGAGCAGGTTGGGTAATTCTAGCCAGGACAGTTGCTTGATTGCTATGCAGTGATGTGTCCTGAAGGGTGAGCAGTAGCAAACCTAGCTATTTTATTGCAGCAGGTGTTTAGTTTGTTAAAGTCAACTTTGTTTAAGTTGATGAGTATGGGTGAGGCATAGAGGGGTGCGGATAGTAGGTGGGTTCTTGCAATGGTGGCTTTACTGTCATTGGTGATATACTTTTTGCATCTGTATAGAGTTCCGAGTTTTTTATGGACTTTCTTTATTGTCTGTGCATTGTGCATATCGAATTTCATGTTGTGATCTATGATAACCCCTAGAAGATTAGTGTGTTGTACAGGTGTGGTAGGAGTGTTATTAGCTGAGAATATTGTGAATGGTGGTATGGGGTCTAAGGCTTTCATTAGCCATGTTTTATTGGCGTTAAGTATTAGTTGATAGCTGGCTAACCAGGTTTCAACAGTGATAAAGGACTTTTGTGCCCATTCCTGGAGTTGAGGGAGTGATGGGGCAAAACAGATTAGAGTGGAGTCATTGGCGTACTGGACTGATGCGCCAGGTAGCTTTGAGGAGTTGGTTGGTGAATATGTTGAAAAGAAAAGGTCCAAGAATGGATCCTTGGGGAACACCTAGGGTGGCAGGTGGGAGGGGAGATGAAGAATGTTGCCATTTTACTGCATGTTGGTAGTTGGTTATATAGTCTTGAAACCATGCTAGAGTGGAGTGACTGAGATTAAGATCGGAGAGGGGATAGGAGACCGTATCGAACTTTAAGAGATCTAAGAATATAGTGGGTACTAGGTTACTTTTGTTTTGATCGATGTTGGTTTACTGCGTAAGTAAAGCTAATAAAGGTTATGGTAGTACTGTGATTGGGACGGAATCCATGTTGGGTGTTCGTCAGCAGTTTATTAGTGAGGAGATGGTGCATTATTTGGGAATGTATACATTTTTTGAGGATTTTAAATTAGGGGATAGAATGGCAGTTGGATGATAATTAGATAGTTCCCGAGTTACCTTCTTTGTGGAGTGGTATTATATGCGAAATTTTCTACAGAGAAGGAATGCGTTCTTCTGATATAGAGAAATTAACGAGCATGGAGACTGGATAAGAGAAGGCTTTGGCTGCGATCTTTGGATATTTCTGTAGGCAATTTGTCCATTGCCAGGGTTGTGGGTTTAAACCTATTTAGATATTTATATATTTTGCTAGTTAGGACAGGCTATAAGGAGGAAGAGGTTTTGGTCTGCTGGTATGGAAGATAGGTTTAGATGTGAAATGGGAGAATTGTTATTGGTGAGGGCTAGGATGGATTTGGTAGTGTTCCTTGAATTGGGTGGCAGTGGTGGTGTCCATGTTAGGAGGTGGAGTCTTTAATTGTTGTAGGATTTTTTTAATGGCAGTCCAGAACTTTTGAGAGTTATTTTTGTGTTTGGTTTGAATGCCTATATAGTGGTTCCTTTCGTCTGTCCTAATTTTGTTTTTTGGCTTTGTTCCTTAGTTCCTGGTATGCTTGTCTATTAGTTTGAGTTTTATTTTGACACTACAAGTCCCATGCTTTATCTGTTTGTTTTAGCAATAGACTGGTATCTCTGGTCAGCCAGGGGGCATAGTTGGATTTAGTTCTGACAGTTCTGATAGGAGCAAGATGATTTAGAATGTTTAGGAAAGTGTTATTGTGAGAAATAGAGGGTAGTGAAAAAGGAAAAGGTAAAGGGTGTCTGGCAGCAAGTGAGGGGGTGGACTTCTATAGGAAAGCAGGCTTAAGACTGGAAAAGAAAAATGGGTAAAATTGTTAACACTGAATGTAAACAGTATTGTAAGTAGTGTTAGAAGGTTATCTGTATACTAATGGTGTGAAATCCTTATTAGATATTTTTACAGGCCATATAAATAATCCGTTTATTTTGCTTTTGGAAAGAAATAGTGTATGGCATTTTGGAAAATCATTCTGCTCCAGAAATGCTGTGTTTTTTAAGCATGAAGTTTGTATTACTAAATCATATATTTAATGCAGGGAGAGCACCAGTGCTGGACATTTATAAATAAGAATACTCCTATGAGAATTTTGTTACATGTGCGTATACAGAAATTAAGCAAAGAAGAATGATATTTGAGCAAATATGTCATTGATCTTGATAAATGTGGATTTAATAGTTCTATGTGATTTTAAACTTTAATATGAGGGGATTGAAAAATAAGGTGACAAATGATGTAGTTAAATTTAAAGAATCACTAAAGGTACCACAGCTACAAGTGAAGAGGAAATGTGATTATACATATGATAAAGCCACTGTAAGGACTTGAATTTACTTCATAATGTTTTCAGAGTCTTTTTTAGAGGGTTTAGGTGGCATTACAAGGGCTGGGTTCACTGATTTGTAATGCAGTTTGAGCAAAGGTAAGAAGCAAAGTTGTGTGGAGTGAACATAAAAACTATTCCTTTTTACAAAATTTGGATGGAGTGGTGAAATACTTTTAAGAAAGGTATAATGAGGTTTCTTTACATTTGGAAAAATAATTGCTAAGGTGCAGGAAATGGTATGTTTAGTGGAACAAGTAGGTGATGTGTATTTATTTAAGGAAAGGGAGTTATATGAGGAAAATAAGAAAATAATTGAATACTTGTCAAATATACAACAATTTTCAGTGAAAAAATAGTAAAAATCCAGCTTTTTAGGGATAGGGTGTCAAGAGGCAAGGTATGTTTTTAGAGTGAGTGGTATGAAAAGATGGATGTATTGTTAGAAAATATAGATTACAAGATTATGAAGATTATGCAGACAAGATTTGAGAAGGCTTTCCATAAAATTTGGATCAAGGGGATTTATCATTATTTTAATTATTATCATCTCTCTTTCCAGTCTGTTTTGTTAAGGAATTTTATAGTGGAGTTAGGGATCACTTGCTAAGTTGAGATTTTTCAAGTAACGGTGACTTCGCATGTGTCTTCCTTAATGTGGATATGGGATATTTTAGTGGGCACACAATCCAGGAGAATATGGGTTCCTCAGGAGTCGTGGTCTATGAGATGAATGCAGTTCCATCAATTCTAGTCTTTAAAGACTTTTGCCAAGGAGGTTTTTCCAAAGAGACAGTATGGCCAAAGTCTGATGCATCAGTAAACAAGGTGGAGGGGGACTCATTTTTACTCTTCATGCAGTGAGAGCATTAGTGGCTTAATGAGCAGCCCAGTCCAAGCGCTTACTGGTAATGATGTATTTTCTAAGGGAGGCAAGTTCAGTAAGGGCTAGATTAAGAATCTGCCTTCTTATGACTTATAAATGATCACTCTGCCAAAGTGTGGGCAGGAAAAATTTTCTCTATTAGGGCTTCCCTTTATGCAACCTCTTTGTCCAGTGTCAAGTGTCTCACGATGTTCATCGTGCATACAGCTGCAGTCATAACAGATGGGTTCTCCTGCCATCAGGCGGGTCCTCGGTCGGCCGAATTCCAAAGTCTAGGTCCGGCGTCGGTTGTTGTCGCTTCTTCCCTGACGTCAGTGAGACAGGGGTATAAAAGAACCAGCCGATGCCATTTTCTTCAGTCTTTCTTGCCACGCGGTGCCCGAAGCAGAAGCAGTTCGCAAGTGCCGGTTGGCCAGCTCCTGAAATTACATAAATTTTGCAACCGAAGTCTTCTTGAAAGCTAAGTACCCCGTTGGGGAAACTTTTCTTGCCTCAGACTGATGTCAGACAAAGTTAATAATTGTATTTCATGTGGGAAGCAAATACCGCATAAGGATTTTCATTCCCTCTGCATTCCTTGCTTAGGCCCAGACCACGACGTCTCGGTCTGTCGTTTTTGTGCTACATTCAACAAACGCACCATTAAGCGTCGGGCGGAGTTCGCCCAGCACTTTTTTGGCAAAAAATGTAACTACATTATGTCGTCGGATACTCCGACTCCAGTTTTGACTAAAAACACAAAGATAAGGACCGACACACGAGGTCCGCGGCCTCTACTGACACCACGCCAAAGCCAACTGCAAGTGGTCCGGTTCTCAGCAAGGCGCCTACACAGCCCCTGCCTACCGACGACACTTCATTGGAGGTGTCTACTGTGCCCGAGGTCGCAGGCTCCTCGGCCCACACCCCGACTACAGATACCGAAGCCACTCTAGGCGGTGAAACTCAGAATGTAGACAGGTCTGCCTCCTCTCAAGGTGTCTTCAGGCCTTCCTCTTCTTTTTCCATCAAGGCTTTCACTAAGTCTAAAGCAGCCATGCATTCTAAGAGACAAGCTACACAGGGCCCTTCTCCAGGCCCCATGCCTAAAAAACAGATGCTTAAAATGGCTGAGGATTTAATTACTCTTATCAGGGGTTCTCAACCCCCCCCTGGACAAAAGGCCCAGAGTGGAGGAAGAATCCCCCTCTTCGGACCAGGCCTCCATTATTTCAGAGCACTCTGATGAACAAGAACATTCATAATCCCCTTTTGAAGATTCTGATGCAGAGGAGTCCATTCCCTCTGTCTCCCCCCCTGAGGATTACTCTTTTGGGGAAACCTTGCATACCTTGAGGGAACAGTTCCACTGGGAAGGCCAAGAGTACTCGGACTCCAAGAAAAGGCTTAGGGATTTTCTCTTGCTCCCTCAGCACAGGCCTCTGGCTATACCTCCTGTCTTAGACATACTAGATGATGTGTATTCGGAGGCCTGCCTTAACCCAGACTCTTTACCTCCACCCCCAGTCAAGCCTGACAGGTACTACCGGGTTCCTGACTCACACCAATTCTTATACAAAAGCCATGCGGCTGACCCAGAAACTATTTCACAGGGCCCCAAGGGAATTAAGGCCTCCACTGCTAAAAATCCATTACCTTCAGAGAGAGATTCCAGAGCTTTAGAAAGGTGGGGAAAAAAGGTATACACCTTGGCCACCTTAACCATGAGGGCATTAAACTGCCAGTTCCATATGTTAAAGTACCAACAGTTTCTGTTATCACAGTTGAGAAGCAAAATGTCACAACCTGAACAACCAGACTTGAAGGAGTTGCAGGATTTGATGCATAGCGCAGAACAAGTGGGTAAACATACCTTGCAATGTGGTTTTGATGCTCTAGAGGCCTCATGTAGAGCTGCTGTTACAGGATCAGTCATAAGTGGACATGCCTGGCTCAAGGAGCAAACCTTACCAGATCATGTCAAAGCTAAACTACTAGATGCTCCTCTACAAAAAGATGTATTATTTGGTGTTAAAGCTGAGGAGGTATTAAAGAAAATGGAGGAAAAGGCTAAATCAATGCAAACAGTGAAAGATTTTCTACAGGTACAACCTCCACGTTTCAGTAGAAATTGGCCTTCCAAAAATTGGTCCTTTCCAGCCACGGACAGACCCCAAAGAGGTAGATACAGGCGCCCGAGGGGCAGAGGGCAATCTCAAGGATCGTTTAGAGGCAGGCAATGAAAAGCTACTACACAAAGAGGTGGTGAGGATAGCTCACAGACATTCAGAAAGCAAACCCAATGACTTTCCCCTTTGCATGCCAAGCAAGGCTCAAATGGCAGCACCCTTAGGCGGAAAACTGGCATTATTTTCGAAAAATTGGCATATTGTCACAAAAGACAAATGGATCCTGGACATTATAAACAGAGGCTACAGATTCCATTTTCACACCCTTCCACAAAAGAGAGGCATGCCAAACCTGCCACACAATCAAAGGGCAGAGGCACAAAGACAAATTTCAGATCTCATGGACATGAAAGCTATTCAAGAGGTACCTACTCAAGAACAAGATCAAGGTTTTTATTCCAGACTTTTCCTGGTACCAAGGAAGGGAAAAGATTGGAGACCTATTTTGGACCTATCCATCCTAAACACATTTTTATTTGTGCCAAAATTCAAGATGCTCACGCTACAGCAACTTCTTCCCATGCTGGGCAAGGAGTCTTGGCTGGTAACATTGGACCTCAAGGAGGCATACCTGCATGTCCCAATCAGACAAAATTGCAGAAGATACCTCATATTTCTTGCAGGTTCAACCCATTATCAATTCTCTGCATTGCCCTTTGGCTTATCTACTGCGCCCAGAGTATTCACGAAATGCCTGTCATCAGTAATTGCCTACTGCAGACTTCAAGGGATACAAATATACCCATATTTGGACGACTGCCTGATCCAAGCGGACAGCAAGCACATACTTCTGAAACATCTGGCTTTTGTAATAATGTTGTTGAATTCTCTGAGGTACACAGTCAACAAAAAGAAATCAAGGCTAATACCCTCTCAAAAAATAATTTTCCTGGGTGCCAACTTGGACACAAACATCCAGATGGCCTACCTCACGCCAGAGAAACAGGGGCAACTAACTCAATACTTCAGAAAACTATCAAATTTCACCAGGCTGACTGCAAGGAAAATCCTGTAGGCTCTGGGATTCATGGCATCTTGCATCCTACTAATCCCATGTGCAAAGCTGCATATGAGGAAACTTCAATGGTACCTGAAAAACCTATGGTCTCAACACAGCCACAGTTTGGAAACAATAATACCACTGATTCCATGTCTTCAAAAGGAATTTCTGTGGTGGGCTCAAGCATGCCAAAGAAACACAGGTCTCCCATTCTGCAAGCCTCAAGCAAATCAAGTCATCACAACAGACGCCTCGGACTATGCCTGGGGGCACACATGACAGATCGGTGCATTCAGGGCAAATGGTCCCAAAAAGAAAAGCACCTACACATCAATCAAAAGGAAATGCTAGCAGTAATAAATGCTATTATAGCTTTCAAAGACCTTCTGCATCCAGGTCAACTATTGATAAGGACAGACAACACCACAGTAATTTGGTACATAAACAAATGGGGAGGAACCCATTCATACCCCCTATGCAGGCTGGCCATGTCACTTTGGAACATAGCTCTGGCATTACAAATCGAACTTCAAGCACAGTACTTGCCAGGCAAGGAAAACACACTGGCAGACAACCTAAGCAGAAATATGACAGACCCACAGACCCACACGAATGGAAGTTGCACCCGCAAGTTTTTACAGAAATAATTCAAGCATGGGGAAGGCCAGATATAGATCTCTCTGCCTCCCACAAAAATCACCAATTGACAGAATTCTGCTCAAGGACATTTCATCCACAGGCCTGGAGAGTGGACGCTCTCTCTTTCAGTTGGACAACAATGACAGTTTATGCCTTTCCACCTCTTCCTCTGCTGCCCAAAGTTCAATTAAAAACCAAAGCAGACAGACCAAAGATGATTCTCATTGCTCCAGACTGGCCAAGACAGCACTGGTACCCACTACTGAGGAGCCTGACGCATTCCCCACCATGGGCCCTACCTCTAATGCCTCTTCTGACTCAGCACAGCTTCAAAACTCTTCACAGTCAGCTGAAAACACTCAATCTGGCCGCATGGAAGATTCCTTAACTTCACAACAGACCCTACTCTCCAAGGAGGTGCAGGATGTCATTTTGGAGGCCAGAAGGCCTTCTACTAGGTAAGCTTACTCTTCAAAATGGAAGCGATTTTGTGCCTGGAATGAGAAAAAGGGCCAGAATCCTGGAATACTGAATTTACCTCAAATATTACAGTATCTAGCTGAGCTGCTAAGCAGTGGACTTTCATTCTCCTCCATCAAAATCCATGCCTCAGCCATTTCTGCAGAATACAACACTGATCCTCCTTTATTCTCTCATCCCCTCTTAAGACAGTTCCTCAGAGGGGCTAAGAATATAAAACCCCCAAGGAAACAACCAATACCTGCTTGGGACCTCAATTTCATTCTAGAAAAGCTGACCTTGCCTCCTTTTGAGCCAGCTGCCTCAACAGATTTGCAATATTTGTCCTGGAAAACAGCCTTCCTTCTGGCTATCACCTCAGCTTGCAGGGCATCGGAACTACAAGCCCTCATTTCTGTGCAGCCTTTCATCATTTTCCATCAGGACAGAGTTTCCTTACGAACCAATCCATCCTTTATGCCAAAGGTGGTATCCAGGATAGCTTTGAATCAGGCTATTCACTTACCTACCTTTTACCCTAATCCTCAAAACAAAGGGGAGAGACTACTACATTCCTTGGACATCCACAGACAGCTACGTTATTATTTGGACAGAACAAAGCCTTTCAGAAAATCAGAACAACTCTTTGTGTCCTATGCTATAGGAGCTCAAGGGAAGCCAATTTCCAAACAATCTCAAAATGGATAGCCCACTGCATACGCTTTTGTTACTCTTTTCATGGTAAGACTGTGCCTGCAGGCATCAGATCTCACTCCACAAGGGCCACAGCTACCTCTGCAGCTTTCCTCAGAGGAGTTCCTACCAAAGATATTTTGGAAGCAGCCACTTGGAATTCTGTGCATACCTTCTCCAAGCACTACCACCTACCATTATACTCCAAAACTAGAGCAGGCTTTGCCACTGCAGTCTTGCAGGGAATCCTGGCTCCTCCTAGTTCCACCTAGTGCCTACCACCCCTTTTTTAGCTTTGGGATTCTACACATCTGTTATGACTGCAGCTGTATGCAGGATGAACATAGTACAGTTTTGTACCTACCATAAATGTAGATGTTCGAGTGCTAATACAGCTGCAGTCCAGGTTTCCCTCCCTCCTTCCCCTCTTGGGACAGGCCTATTGGCTAACACCTCCTCATACAACTTTATTGGGGTATTCATTTATGGTGTATTTGCTTGCAACTACTGTTTTTTGATTATATTGCACTGCATTATTACATAAATTTATGTATTGCCTTCCTTCTGGGGGCACCTGACATCTGGGGCAAGAAAGACTGAAGAAAATGGCGTCAGCTGGTTCTTTTATACCCCTGTCGCACTGACATCAGGGAAGAAGTGACGACAACCGACGCTGGACCTAGACTTTGGAATTCGGCCGACCGAGGACCCGCCTGATGGCAGGAGAACCCATCTGTTATGGCTGCAGTTGTATTGGCACTCGAACATCTACATTTATGGTAGGTACAAAACTGTACTTTCTTTTCCATGATTCTACACCCCCACTCACCCTGAAGTCAGGTAGAGGATGGTATACATTGCATTACTTTGCATTTGCTTGACAGCAGGAGACCGTGTATGTGTAGTCTGCCCTTTTAAGTGCATTTGGCATTCTCTTTCCTTTTCACCTGTTCTATGCCCTTTTGAATGCCTGTGTGGATTGTCTTTTTCAGTGTTCCATTCCATGCATTTGTTTCCCTCTCTTTGAAAAAAAATACTTCTGGGGATAGAGGGAGTAGGTATCCACTGTAATCTGCTGCCAGTGCGTCCTCTTCCCCCACTGTCTTTGTTCAGAATCCCTGATATAATCATGTGCCCAGGTACCAGTGCCTCTCCTATCCATCTTTTCTGGACTCTGGTACAAAGAGCTGTTGCTAGTCTGTCCTCTTGGCGTATTCCTTCCCCTCCATCACACGATAGCTTTCCTCTGGATTCTTCTAGACTCTTGATGTCTTTTTCCATATATAGTTTCCAGAACTGTATGTAGTACTCAAGGTGTTGCCTGATCAAGGCCATATAGAATTGAAGCATTACATCTGTGTTCCTGAAGTCTTTTCCCTGAGGATATACCCCAGCATTTGGTTTGCTGTTTTCTCCATTATCCATTTCTAGCGGTCCAGTCCATCTGTTGTCAACACCCTCATATCCTTTTCCTATTCTTCTGCAGTCCATGCCCTTCCCCAAAAGCTAATTCATCTCACCAGGGTTTTTGTGGCCTAAGTGCCATACTTTACATTTGTTTATATTGCACCTCAGCTGCCTTCTTTCTGCCCACTTGTTCAGTCTTTCTGAATCCTTTGCTAGACTCTTTTCCCTTTCTTTCTCCACTGTATTACCTATCTTTGTTGATCCTGTTCTGTACTCCCTCGTATGTGTCTTAGACCTTGTTTGATTTAAAAATTTGATAAGAAATTGTGAGCTTCCTCTCTCTCTGTCTCCCAGCATCTTTTGACCACCTTCCTTGAGCTGCTGGTTGCCACCTCAGCTTTCCCCTCTGACTTATCATTGGTACCTTCATGCATCAAAACATGCATCCATCCTTCCCCCTTGATGATTACTTTGGTCAGCTTCTCTCACGTTTTACTTTGTTTTACTCTTGTTTAAACCCAGAGCAGTTTCACTGATATCTGGATGTCCTTCAAGAATGCAACTGCAGTCCCTACATTTGGGTTGTCCTGCCTCAGGCAGCCCTTCGGTCGGCCGGATTCCAAAGTCTGGGTCCGGCGTCGGCTGATGTCGCCTCCTCCCCGACGTCAGAGCGGCTGGGGTATAAAAGCATCAGCCGACACCATCTTCTTCAGTCTTTCTTGCCACGCGGTGCCCGAAGCAGAAGCAGTTCGCAAGTGCCGGTCGGCCAGCTCCTGTGTTTTCAGTAACCGAAGTCATCAAAAAGCTAAGTACCCCATTGGGGAACCTTTTCTTGCCTCAGCCGATGTCAGATAAAACTGCAAAAGTTAATAACTGTTTGTCTTGTGGTAAACAAATACCTCATAAGGACTTCCATTCTTACTGCCTTCCCTGCCTTGGCCCAGACCACGACGTCTCGGCCTGTGCTTGCTTCAATAAGCGCACCCTCAGGCGCCGGGCAGAATTCGCTGAAGACTTTTTTTGGCGAAAAGTACTCCTATATCATGCTGTCGGAACAACCGACAACACATATTTCCAAAAAACGGAAGGACCGGGACCGACACTCTAGGCCCGCGACTTCCACCGACACCATGCCAAAACCTACCGCGAGTGCATCGGTCACTTCAGAGGCGGTAATTCCACCACTCCAGACCGACGACACCGCTTTACCGTTTTCTTCGGCCCCAGAGCCTACCCCGGTGCCGGTTGTTGATTTTCCCCCAGAAGCCGAAGCCCAAGATTTGCCTGAGACCATACCGGTGGACAAAGTTACTCCAGCACGTGGGGCAGCTAGGCCTCTGGTGTCTATGTCCATCAAGGCCTACACACGTGCTAAGGCTGCCAGCCAGGCTAAGTCTCACCCTCCTAAATCTTTTTCTCACGGTCCCACTTCTGATAAACAGATCATGACTTTAGCTGCAGATCTAATTTCCCTAATCAGAGGCTCCCAGGCTCATCCTGACCGAGGTTCTCAGCCGCCTTCAGACAAAAGGCCTAGGGTAGAGCAGACAGATACCCTTTCCTCAGATGAAGCCTCTGGTGACTCAGACCATTCAGACTCCCAGCAAGAGTCTTTCCAGGCCTATGAGGATTCTGATGCTGAGGAATCTATTCCTTCTGCCTCTCCTCCTGAGGATATTTCTTTCGAGGAAATTCTCCACTCCATGAGAGAGCATTTTCAGTGGCAGGGCCAGGAATTCTCCGACTCCAGGAAACAGCTTCGTACTTTCCTTAAGCTACCCCAACACAGGCCTCTAGCTATCCCACCAGTGTTAGATGTATTGGATGATGTGTACTTAGATTCGAGTGCTTCTCCTGATTCTCTCCCTCCTGCTCCTGTCAAGCCAGACAGATACTACAGGGTTCCTGAAACTCATAAACATCTCTTTAAGGCCCATTCTGTTGATCTAGAAACTATTTCCCAGGGGCCCAAAGGAGTGGCCACTGCCATAGCCAAAACTCCTTTGCCCGCAGACAGGGAATCTAGGTCCCTAGAGAGGTGGGGCAAAAAAGTTTATACCTCAACCACCCTTGCCATGAGGGCCCTTAATTGCCTTTTTCATATGTTTCAGTATCAGGGTTTCTTGATGGATGATTTGCAGAAAAAGTTAGACTCTCCTGAGCCTTTAGATAGAAAGGCCTTGCAGGATTTGGTTCATAATACACAGCAGGTTAGCAATCATTTTCTACAGTGTGGTTATGATGCATTGGAAGCTTCATGTAGGGCAGCTATGACATGGCCGTCATACGTAGACATGCTTGGTTAAAAGAACAGGCATTGCCAGATCATGTTAAAGTTAAGCTTCTAGATGCACCTCTGGAAAAACACAAGCTATTTGGTGCTAATGCTCAGGATGTGTTGAAATCAATTGAGGAAAAGGCAAAATCCGTCCAAACAGTCAAAGATTTTCTCCAGGTTCAGCCACCAAGGTTCAGCAGGAATTGGCCTTCGAAGAATTGGTCCTTTCCAGACACTGACAAGTTCCAAAGGGGAAAAAACAGACGTGCCCGAGGTAGAGGGCAATACCGAGGCTCCTACAGGGGACGCCAATGGCAACCGACTAATCAGAGAAGTGGCGCAGGAACTTCTACTGCTCCACCGGGACAATCACAATGACTTGACTTTGACACTGCCGACCAAGGCTCAAAGAGAAGCACCTTTAGGCGGAAAATTATCCTTATTTTCAAAAAACTGGCACGTTTTAACAAAGGACAAATGGATTCTGAACATAATAGACCAAGGTTACAGGTTCCACTTCCATACTTTACCAACAAGACAAGGCATGCCAAACCTGCCACAAAATCAAAGGGCAGAGGCACTCATACAAGTTTCAAAACTGCTACATATCAAAGCAATAGAAAAGGTACCTCCTCAGGAACAAGGCCCAGGGATTCTACTCAAGACTGTTCCTTGTTCCAAGAAAAGAAAAGAAAAGCAATGGAGACCTATACTGGACTTGTCCGCTCTAAACACTTTTCTCATTGTGCCAAAATTCAAAATGCTGACACTACAGCAACTTCTTCCCATGCTGGGCAAGGGGTCTTGGCTGGTTACTCTGGACCTCAAGGAGGCATACCTGCATGTCCCAATCAGACACAGTTGCAGAAGATACCTCAGATTTCTTGCAGGGTCAGAGCATTATCAATTCTCAGCATTGCCATTTGGCTTATCTACTGCGCCCAGAGTATTCACGATATGCCTGGCATCAGTAGTTGCACACTGCAGACTCCAGGGGATACAAATATACCCTTACCTGGACGACTGCCTTGTACAAGCGGACAGCAAGCAAGCCTTGACAAACAACTTGAATTATGTCATTCACTTACTACAGACTTTGGGATACACAGTCAACATTCAAAAATCAAGACTACTGCCATCCCAACAAATAATTTTTCTAGGAGCCAAACTGGACACGAAATCACAAATGGCTTTCCTCACAGAAGAGAAACGAGGACAATTACCAGATTACTTCAAAAGCCTAGCAAAGCTCACCCAGATGACTGCAAGGAAAATCCTGCAGGCCCTGGGTTTCATGGCATCTTGTATTCTACTGGTTCCACTGGCAAGACTACACATGAGAAAACTACAATGGTACCTAAAAAGTTTATGGTCTCAACACAGCCACAACTTAGAAGCAATTATCCCACTCATTCCATGTCTACAAAAGGAATTTTTGTGGTGGGCTCAAGCAAGCCAGCTAAACAAAGGCATGTCCTTCAACAAACCTCAAACAAGCCAAACCATTACAACAGATGCCTCGAATCATGGATGGGGGGGCGCACATGGAGGGGAGATGCATTCAAGGGCAATGGGCACCCCGGGAAATGCATCTACACATCAATCAAAAAGAGATGTTAGCAGTAATTCATGCAATCGAAGCCTTCGGAAAATTTCTTCAGCAAGGTCATCTGCTAATAAAGACAGACAATACCACTGTTATGTGGTACATAAACAAACAGGGAGGTACTCATTCTTACCCCCTCTGCAGACTAACAATGACTCTTTGGGAAAAGGCCCTGAAACTGAACATACAGTTGCAATCCCAGTTTGTTCCAGGCAAGGACAATGTTCTGGCGGACAGTCTAAGCAGAAACATCTTGGACCCACACGAATGGATGTTGCATCTGGACATTTTTTCACAAATAACTCAGGCATGGGGGAGGCCGGACATAGATCTCTTTGCCT
>NC_056734.1:661968975-662111475 GCF_019279795.1 Protopterus annectens
CAGAATAGCAACAGTGACAGAGTCACCCTGGAATATCCCCCTTTTAATTTTTATCCCTGGGGTAATAATCTGTCCTTTATAATGGCTTAATTGCAAAGTGGTCTGCCACTGTTTCATGCTTACTGTAATGTTGTCAATCGGTGTAGGGGTGTATCTTATACATTTTTAAGCACTCTTTTATCCATGAATGTGGAATACTATCAGATGCTTTTTTGTAGTCAATCCATGCCATACTTAGATTCTTCCCCTTCTTACAGTTCTCCACTGTAACTATGTTTAACAACAAATGATCCTTTGTTCCATATGACTTTCTTTTATTGCCCTTTTGTTCTACTGCCATAATTGATTTTTCTTCTAAATGTCTATAAAGTCTGTCAGCGTCAGTTCCCTTGTATAGTTTGTACATCGTTGGAAGGCAAGTTATTGGTCTATAATTTTTAGGTTAACTTGCAGGTTCACTCTTAAGTAAGAGCATTGTTTTCCTGTTAGCCAGTGTGGTGTGTGTTCGGGGTGCACATATATACAGTTCTTACTCATGGCAAAGTCCTTATGCAAAGAAGTTAATACTTTAAGCCAAAAGTTAGGTACTGCATCTGGGCCTGAGGTTTTCCAGTTAGAGGCTTTTCTCAACTTTCTTTCAGTCTCTCTGGCTGTTATTTCATCCCATTTTATATCCTGTACCTTTAAACTTCTTTCTTTTACTTCTATCCATTTAGCATATTTATGTTCCACAGGATCTTCATAGATACTTCTCCAAAATGTATCTACTTCCTCTTTTTTTGGCGGTCTTTCAATTCCTTTTACCTTATTTCCCAATTCTCTATAAAACTGTTTTGGGTCATCAATAAATTGCTTATTTTGTGCTTTTCTCTTATATTTATCTTCTAATTCTTTCCGCATGTTTTGAAATGTTTAGTTTATCTCCAATAGTGCATAATAGATCCTGTTCTGTTCTAATATTGCGCATTGCTTTTATCACATCTATCTTTCTTAGTAGTTTTGTTGATCTATTCCCTCTTCTATAATCTTCTAACAGTGACACTTCTTGTCTTAGCTGCTTTATAGTTTTCTATATTCGATATTTCCATGATGGTATTCGCTTTCGTCCCCTCTTTTCCCTTGCTACCTTGTGTTCCTGTGGTAGAACATGATCAGTTATTAATTTAGCAGCATAGCAATATATTCTGTTTACTTCTGTTATATTGCATGGATCTCTATGGACAGTCCTAATTACTGTATTCATTTGTTTTATCAAGTTTCTAACTTTTGGGGTTTTATTAACCTTCTGCAGTCTACTTCTGTCATTGATCTTGATATATCTGTCTTTGTCTATTAAATCAAGCAATTCTCCTTTTAACTCATTTTCTTCCATACTGAGGGCACATCCCTTGTTTTCCGTTTCCTGCGGACATTCTATAGAAAGTTCTATAGCATCTTCCTGTGGCACATTCTCCAATTTCATCCTGTGTCATCTGTTCTGTCATATGGGAGCTCACTGGCCTATCACTCCTCAAAATATCTTGATATGGCACCTGACCAATTGCTTCCTGTTCCACTGATTTTCCCTTAATTTGGATATCCATTGCTCTGTCCTGTTGTGGTGCATTCTGTACTCTATTTACTACACTGAATCCTTCTCTTTGCAGCTGTTCCATAACCTCAATTTGTATTTCTTTGATTTCTCCATTACTAATTTTTTTTCTACTTTTCCTGTTAGTCTTCTTATTTTTTTGTATTTTAAATTTTTCCATATCTGGATTCCTTTCCCTGTATTTTTCTTCAAATATCTTTGGTGCTGCTCTTTTTGTATTGGTTAGTTTTGCTTTCTCCTTTGCATAAGTATTACACCATATTAAATCTTTTTTTTTTCCTTTCCCCTGTCCATATTTCTTCTTCACATGTCTCTTGATCTTGCTTTTCCTTATTCTGAGGACTCGCTCCATCATGCTGTGTTGTAGTCTGTTTTAGACCTTCTACGTTAAATCTTTCACTTTGCAGGTACTCCATAACTTCAACTTCTATTTCTTTAACTTCTGCATCTGAAGTAGTTAACTTCATTTGATCAGCAACCTGTGGGTATCGGATCCGATCCGGATCCGTGCCGGCAGCTTTCCAAGCTAGAGATCTGAGCTCCAAGCTCCTCCCCTTACCCATAACACCCTGCTACCTCCCTCCAGTCCTCAGATCACGTTTGCCATGGCTTCTTGAAGCACAAGGGACAAGCTCCTGGCAGTTTCGTGAGTGATTTATAGGGTTTTTTGCTCTAGCTTTTCTTCAGAAATTGGTGTGTGTGTGTGTGTGTGTGTGTGTGTGTGTGTGTGTGTGTGTGTGTGTGTGTGTGTGTGTGTGTGTGTGTGTGTGTGTGTGTGTGTGTGTGTATTTACCACCCTTAGTATATTTAGTTTAGATTGTTATAGTAGTCTGTTAGTGTAGTCTTTCCCTTACCCTTATTTGTGCGTGTGTTGTCATGGCCGAAGACCCTAAAGCCATATTTACTAAATGCTCTGTGGCCATAAGCTGTCCCCAGCCGATGGCCACACTCAGTGCGTTATTTGCCTGGGGATGGCTCACTTATCAGGCTGCCAGATATGTGCTGCCTTTAACCCCCGGGCTTTGAAGGACAGGAGGACCAAGTTAATCCTTGCGGGCCTTTTGCCCGCAGATTCTACTTCTTCCTCCTCTCCCTCAGTGGCGCCAGCTGCGGCTGTTCAGCCATCTGTTCCTACTCTCCTGGCCGGGGCTCAAACTCCCTCTGTGTCCCAGGGTGAGAGGGAATCCAGAAAAAAGGAGAGAAGAGATGAGGAGTGTGACAGGGAGAGAGGCATAGGCGCCACAAGCGGCGGGCCGATTCTGCTCCCTTGGCCCCGCCGGCTAAGCAGCTCAGTTCTCCCTTGAAGGTCTCTGGGTCTTCCCCCTCTCGGCTCCGTTCTCCACGTTTCTCTTCGGAGCCGGAGGAGGAGACCCTGTCACCCTCGAGGTCATCGAGACGGCCTTCCCGACCAGCCTCGGCAGCTTCTTCTAGATCTACTAGGAGCCTTTCAGATGCGGACATGGACCGGATGATGCATCGCTTCCTCCAGGCCCAAATGCAGATGGGAGTGTTCTTGCCTCCCCCCCCCTCCTCTGGGGGAGAGGTTGGCCCCTTTCTTTGCCCCTATTGCTCCTTCTCTGATCCATTATTGGGTTTCGGAGCCATCGGAGCCGGGGGAGTCGGCGCCACTAGTAATCACTACTTCGACACCGGCTGTACCCTCGAGTTTGTTGGGTCCTTTTTTGGATCCGAGCTCTCGGGGCCGTGAGCTGAGCCTCGGATCCGAAGGGGTGAGTGTGTCTTTGGCTCCAATGCGGTCGGAGCACACTTCTCTTTCGGGTCCGATCGCCTCAGCTCTGGCGGCGATCCGCACATCTGATCCGAGGGGGCTGCTCTCGGATCCTAGAGAGAGCGGGTCACCTTCAGCCTTTGACGTCGTGGAGAGGGCCCTTTCGAGGGATTTGAGGCCCCGGGCTCGTGCTACAGATCCACCCGCCATTCCCTCACAGACGGGCCTGTCTTCCATCATCCGGCCCCAGGGACAGCCTGCGCCTATGTCCCAGATGGTTCCCCTAGAAGAGCAGGACCTGGTTGGTGAGCCCTCCTCAGACAGCCCCCCCTCCCAAGGAGGTCCCTCACCAACGAATGTGTAAAAGGAGGCACTTGGACTCCCCCGAGTCCCTCACTGAAGACACTGACTTGGAGGAAGGGGAAGGTTCCCCCAGGTCACCCCCCGAAGCGTCTCCTTTGGAGACATCATGGAGATGCTGTGAATCAGAGGGGGGTGGTCAGCCCAAAAACCTTCCTCTGATGAGTCTGTGTTTCTGGAGGCGTTTGACGCAGGCCCATCTACCTCTTGGGTGTCCCCTCCGGCCGACCCCCTGGTAGATCTTATAACTGCCAGGGCATGGAAGGAGCCGGACACTATAGAGCCGATACCCAGGAGACCAGATAATATCCTTAGCCCCCCGACAGACAGAACGGCGTGGAGCAAAGGTTCCCCTGTAGATGCCATGGTGCTGGCGGCTGCCACCAAGAAGGAACTGGCACAGGATAGTTCCTCGGTACATCCTCCAGACAAGAAGTCTCGGACGATGGACCGCATTGGAAAGTGGATGTTCGCTTCAGCCACCTTCTCCGCAAGGGCGCTGAACTACTTGGCACACGTGATTCTGCTTCAGCGGGATCTAATCAAAGAGTATGCTGGGTCACCCCCGGAGTCCATGTCAGCCGAGGACAAATGAACCTTCTCAGCTCGAATGGCCAGTCTAAAGTCAATATCTAACACATCTATGTGGCTTCTCTCCCATGCCATGGAGGTGGCTAGAGCCAGTGGTGCAGGCATCGCCTTAAGGCATCTTGCCTGGCTCCGTCTTTGCGATTTTGCAGAACCCTTCAAGGCGTCCTTCGCGAATGCTCCCTTTGACGGTTCTATGCTGTTTGGCAAGACCGTCTGCGATACGCTACTCCAGAGCGAGAAAGACGGGAAGACATTGTCTGCCGTCGGAATCCGCTTCTCAGCTCCTCAAAGGTCCTTTTCCAGGAACCAGAGAGGACAAAAGAAGATATGGTTCTGGAAATCTCAACAATCCCATTTCGCTCCGGACCCTTTGTCCTTCAAAGGTAGGGAAGGACAAGGTGGACGCTGGCCCAGAGGCAGAGGTGGGGGGCCCGAAGAATTTCAAGTTGAGGGAACCCTTTTCCGATCGACCCATATAGCAACCCTGAGGGGTTGCCCGACTGCTCCTCCCTGGAGGCAGTCAGGGGGTGTTCCTCAGAACACCTAGCACATTGGGAGTCCATCACGACAGATCGCTGGGTGCTCCGAATAATATCCAGAGGTTACTCTATTCCCTTCCTAAATCCTCCCCCTCAGCCGGGGCACCTCCGACATGTCCCACCCAATCAGAGGGAGGCGGCAGCTTTAGAGATAAAAGAGCTGCTAAGAAAAAGAGCCAAACAGCGCGTCCCCCCAGACCAGTCCGGATCGGGCAATTACTCCAGGTTCTTTTTGGTGCCAAAAAAGACGGGGACCCAAGACCAATTCTCGACCTGTCTACACTGAACCTATCCATTGCCAAAGAGAAATTCCGGATGATCACCAGTCATTCTATTCTCCCCCTGCTGCAGGAGAATGACTGGATATGCTCCATAGACCTCAAGGATGTGTACTGCCACATTCTAATGGACAGGCGATTCAGGAGGTTTCTCTGCTTTCGGTTAGGAGCCAGTCATTATCAGTTCAGGGTCCTTCCTTTTGGCCTCACCACAGTCCCCAGGGTGTTCACCAAGGTCATGGCAGTTGTAGTGGCCCACCTGAGGCTTCAAGGAATACAAGTCTTCCCTTACCTGGATGACTGGCTCCTCGCTGCTCCCACCAGGCATCTACTATGCTCGGCCAGGGATTATTTCCTGCATTTGGCCCATCTATTGGGGATCACCATAAATTACAAAAATTGTCCCTTCAGCCTGCTCAGGTCCTGGACTTCATAGGGGCCAGAATAGACGCTCTTCAGTCCAAGGCCTTCTTGACGTCGGACAGACTCTGCATCCTAACTCTCCATGTCTTAACCCTTCTACAGTCTCCGGCCCCACCGGCGAAATTGGTCCTGAGGGCCCTAGGGTCTATGGCGGCGGCCATCAACCTTTCACCCCTAGCCCGCTTGAATATGAGAGTGTTCTTCAATGGAACTTGCAGGTCCAGTGGTCCATCCTTCGACATCCATTGTACTCCCCTATTCCCCTCAGCACAGTTTGCAGGGAATCCCTGCTTTGGTGGCTCCATTCCCGAGAGCTTCGGTAAGGGCGGCCTTTTTTTATTCCTCTACCCCATGCCACGGTGACCACGGTTGCTTCTCACCTAGGGTGGGGGGGGGCAATGCATGGGCAGACCCACCCAAGGCATGTGGACTCCAACAGAGACCATTCTGCATATCAATGTTCTGGAGATGAGGGCGGTGCTTCTAGTATTGCAGGCTCTCCATGCCCTTCTTCCTCTAGGGACTATTGCAATTCAGATGGACAACATGTCAGTGGTCTGGTACATCAACAAACAGGGGGGGACCAGGTCTTACCCTCTTTACCGAGAGGCCATGAGAGTTTGGGAGTGGGCGATATCCACCAACCGTTTTCTGCTAGCAACACACATTCCGGGTTGGTCCAAAATTTTAGCGGATAAGCTGAGTCGAACTATCCTCTCACCTTACGAGTGGTCTCTGAATCCCTTAGTAGTGAAACAGATCTTCCTCAAATGGGGTCAACCTTGCTGCGATCTGTTCGCATTGCCTTCGAATGCAAAGTGCAGCAAGTTTTTCCCTCTAATCCCTCCACCCGGGGAGAGCCCCAGAGATGCTCTGGTTCATGCTTGGCCATCAGGTCTTCTTTATGCTTATCCTCCTCTCCTGTTAATGACAAAATTCTTGCAGAAAGCTCGTCGGTTGGGGAGCAGGGTTATCCTCATAGCCCCATTCTGGCCTCATCAAACCTGGTTCCCATACCTGCAGTCTCATCTCATAGCTCCTCCCTGGATCTTAGATCCCATTCCGGATCTGATTTCTCATCCTTCAGGACTGAAAACCCTGAACCTGGACGACCTCAAGCTTTCTGCTTGGTTGATCAGTTCCGTTAGTGGCTAGGTCTCCCAGCATCTCGTCCGCAGTTAAATCCATTCTGGTGCAGCACATAAGCATTCTACCAGGAAAGTCTACACAGTAAATGGAAACATTTTTCTATTTGGGCCGGGCATAGGAATCTGGACCCCTTTACGGCTCCCATTCCAGCAGTACTTGAGTTCTTATCCCACATTTTTCATCAGGGGGCCAGTTCTTTAACTGTGAAGGTTCAAATGGCAGCCATTTCCCACTTCCACATTGGAGACAATCTTGGCCCCGTAGCTTCCTCTAAGATTTTCAAAACCTTCTTGAAGGGCACTTTTCTTTTAAGACCTCTGGTCAAGAATGCGGTTCCTCGGTGGAATCTAACCTTAGTTCTACAGGCTCTTACTGGTCCCCCCTTTGAACCTGCAGCTTCGGTTGACTTAAAGTATTTGTCTTGGAAAACTGCCTTCTTGATTGATACTCGTCTAGCCGAGGTAATAGCAGAACTTCAGGCCCTTTTTTCTAAACCCCCGTATCTTGTCTTCCATAAAGACAGAGTTTCCCTCAGGACTAATCCCTCCTTTTTACCTAAAGTGTGGCTTCCGAGGCCAACGTCAACCAATCCATTAATCTGCCTGTTTTCTTTCCTAACTACCAGAACAAAGGGGAGTACAGACTCCATTCTTTAGATGTGCATAGACAGTTGCGCTTTTATTTGCACAGAACTGCTGCCTCTCATAAGTCGGAGCAGCTCTTTGTTTCCTTTGCTAAGCCATCTCTAGGTAAACCAGTAGTGAAGGTGATTCTAGCCAAGTGGATATCTGAATGCATTTTACTCGCGTACAAAATTTCTGGTTGACCTGAGCCCGTGGGGGTTCGTGCTCATTCTACCCGTTCTATGGCTACCTCTGCTGCCTTTTGGTCACGTGTACCCTTGGATGATATTTGTTCTGCGGCTACTTGGGCTTCCTCTCATACCTTTATTTCACATTATAAATTAGATTTGATATCCAGAGGGAGGGCAGCCTTCGGCTCTGCAGTGCTCCAGAATATCCTTCCTTGAGGACCTCCCAAGTTTTTTGGTAGCTGGGGACTCTGTCCTACAGGTTGCTGATCAAATAAAGTTAACTACTTCAGATAAAGAAGTTATGTACTCACCATAACATTCCATCTGAGTAGGTAACTTCATTTGTCAGCAACCAACCCCCCCCCCTCTCCGTCCCCCTAACCTATAGTTCGTACCTGAACGATTAATTGTTTCACTCCTGGTAGGTATCAGGTTAGGATGTTCAGGTGGTTTGTTTTGGTGCTGTATGATAATCAGGCAAACTCGATCTGAGGACTGGAGGGAGGTAGCAGGGTGTTATGGGTAAGGGGAGGAGCTTGGAGCTCGGATCTCTAGCTTGGAAAGCTGCCGGATTGGATCAGATACCCACAGGTTGCTGACAAATGAAGTTACCTACTCAGATGGAACGTTATGGTGAGTACATAACTTCTTTTTTACTAATCATCTTTTCTACATTATATCTTTGTGCTCTTTCTTTTTATTGTGAAATTTTCCATGTCAGGATGCCTTTGCCTGTATTTCTCTTCGAATATCTTTGAGACTGCCTTCTCTATGTTAGTTAACTTGGCTTTCTCCTTTGCATAAACATTGTACCATATCAAATCTCTCTTTCTTTCCCATGTCCATATTTCTTTTTTATATTTTTTCAAATATCTGTAGGTTTTGTTTATATTTTCTCACTTCCTCAGATGCTTCTTTTTCCAAACTGATCAAAATTCCTTCATCTATATATTCAAAAATCTGTTGTATTATTGAAAGTAAATTTTTTATTTGAAACTTCCGACAGTTTTTCCTGTGGAAGTATTTTTCTTTCCTCGAATTTCTCTCAATTGATTTGTACATCTTGTGTCTGGAAATTCTGAGCTTTTTGCATAATAGTAACAATACATAATTTCTTTCTTTTCCTCAATAGTCCACTCTATCGTCTTCTTTGGCCAATCAATTTTTGTTGTTTTTGTCAACTTCTAATCCCTTCTACAACATCTTCCCCTTGAGCCTGGCTTGGCCCCATTGTAGGAATGTTTCTGTATTTTGAGGATTCTGCATTGTCATTTTTTTCCAGTCCTGGCACAAGTGCGTCTACCAGGATTGGGCACTTTTTAATCCTGGATCTTGTGCACCCAGCTATCTTTTTATTTTTGATTTACTTCTGTCCATGATAAACGCTATAAAAATACAATCTATATCAGTGTCGCATTGGTGAGGTTTTGTGAAAACAGGGTCCACCTCGTGAAGGTACTCATCAAGACTTGAGGACGAATTAAATTTTAGCACTACTACTCTCATTTGCTTGCTGACTTTTCATCTCTCCATCAGGACCCCTTTTACTAACACAGTGGTCCCCTTTGACTCATCCTATGTCCTTTCAGAGCTGCATAACAAATTGATGCAAACAAGACTTATTTTGGTGGATGAAGCCAGAAAAAGATCTATGGAGTCATCCTTTCTCCCCCTCTCAGCCCATGGCCATAGTGACCATGGATGCTTCCCTTTGGGGGGGGGGGGCATTTCCAGGGAAATACAGTCCAAGGCACTTGGTCACCCGTGGAGGCCAACTTGCATATCAGTATTCTAGAATGGAGGGCAGTACTTCTAGCATTGCAAGTATTCCAGTTTGTCCTCCTGCCAGGGACAATTGCTATCCAGTCCGACAACATGTCCATAGTCTGGTATATCAGCAAACTAGGGGAAACAAGTCCTACCCGTTGTGTCAGGAGGCCATGAGAATTTGGCAATGTGCCATAGCTTCAAACCACTTTCTGACAGCAATGCACATTCCCAGGGATTCCACCGTAATTGCACACAAACTGAGCAGATGCATTCTCCTGCCTCATGAGTGGTCTCTCAATCCTGTCATAGTGGCAAAGATCTTCATTTGCTAGGGCCAGCCTTGCTGCAATCTATTCACATCCCCACAAAACACAAATGCAGCAGCTACATTACCCTAACTCCCCTGGGAGTCCCCAAGGGACACTCTAGTACAAGATTGGCCCATGGGACTTCTTTATGCTTTCCTTCTCCTTCCTCTGATCCCACAGTTTCTAAAGAAGGCTCTTCAGTTGAGAACCAGAATAATCATCATTACACCCTATTGGCCCCGACAAGTTTGGTTTCCCTTTCTTTGGCCTTATTTAGTACATCACCCATGGATTCTGGATCCAACTCCGGAATTGCTGTCGCACCCACAAGGATTGACACATCCAAACATATCGAGCCTCAAGCTGACAGCTTGGTTCCTCCACTTCTAGTAATTGCCAGGCAGAATACCCTATCCTTCCCTGTATGTCACATTCTCCTGGCTTCCCATAAACCATCCATCAGGAAACTCTATCTCAGCAAGTAGAAAATATTCATAATTTGCCCCCAAGGAAAAGGGAATAGACCCATTTTCAGCTCTGCTTATTTTGGTACTGGATTATTTATCAAACCTCTTCCTTTCGGGAGCGGCAGCTTCAACTATTTGAGTACACCTGGCAGCTATCTCTAACTTCTACAATGGCTTCCAGGACTCATCCTTGATTTCTCACTGTCTTTGTAAAACCTTTTTGAAAGGTGTCACACCCATTAGGCCACTCTTCAAAGTGCCAATCGAGCCCTGGAATTTGACATTAGTTGTGCAATCCTTGACTTGTCCTCCTTTCAAACCTGCTGCCACTTGCGATATAAAATTTTTATCCTGGAAAACTTTATTCTTGGTAGCTATTATCTCAGCAAGACGAATGTCTGAACTACAAGCCTTGTGCATAAAACGTCCTTACATGGTTTTCCAAAAAGACTAATCCCACCTTCTTACCCAGAGGTATTTCCGATTTGACTATTAACCCAACAATTGATCTGCCAATTTTCTTTCCAAATTTTTCTAACCAAGGAGAATATTCACTACTTTTACTTAATGTGCATAGACAATTGCAATTCTACTTGGACAGGACTAAATCACTATAAAAATCTGACCAATAACTTGTATCATTGTCGGGACCAAAACTGGGAAGATCTATTTCCAAAGTGACTCTATCTAAATGGTTGAGAGATTGCATTTGCTTTATCTATCGACAAAACAAAGCTCTTCTACCATCTAAGGTCAAAGCACATTCAACCAGATCAGTCGCAACATCTGTTGCCTTCCATGCAAGAGCTTCCATAGATGACATTTGTACAGCAGCAACATGGGCCACTCCTCACACCTTTATCATGCATTACAAATTGGGTTTGGTCTCCAGGGGAGAGCTTCCTTTGATTCAGTGGTACTCTGGAATATCCTTCCATTGAGCCTCCCAGGAAATAAAGTAGCAAGGGACTCTGTCCCATCAGTAATGAATGAATGAAGATTAACAACATCAGATAAAGAAGTTATGTTCTTACCATAACGTTCCATCTGTGTTGATCTTCATTCATTACCTCCCACCCGCCACCCCCCCTCCAAAAGACTCCTGGAGGTTCAGATTTGGTCCTACCTTATAATATGTAATTTGCCCAGATAAAGTCTCTGCTTTTTCTCTTCCTTTCTTATGGGCATACTCGATCTGAGGTGATAGAGAGAGGGGCACTATGGGTAAGCTTAGCTCGAGAGTTTTTGGCTGGCACGAGCTTGTTATAATGTCCGACTCTCTTCCGAGGATGGAACCGATGCTTATCACTAATGAATGAATGAAGATCAACAACACAGATGGAACGTTATGGTAAGAACATAACTTCTTTTTTTCTTTCGGTGAGCTAGAACTTGCTGAAAATTAACATGGATCTCTTGACAAGACTCCATGTCATTTTGTATATTCCTAGTTCCCCTGACAAGGCTACATGTGGGAAGGCCACAGTGGGTCCTCACAGATATTTGGAACCAGCCTTCAGATTCTCTAGAGCCTAACCTTCCTCTTCCTTGGTTAACAAATAGACTCTGGTGGTGAAGATATCCTGTAAACCTGTCTAAAGTGATTCTTCTGCTTTCTCCATTAGTAACACAGATGACTGCAAGTTGTTGTTGTTGTTGTCCTTCGGCTTCTCCCGGTCAGGGGTCGCCACAGTGGAACTCTGGTCTGCTAATGATTGGTAGTTGATTTTTACGTGCCGATTTGCCAGCCCTGACGCACAACCTTCAACGAAGGTACGCCCATTCGCGCATGTCTCCACGCAGAAGGCACTCTAGCTGAGAATCGAACCGGACAGTGTCTTACTGTGAGGCGACAATGCTACCGCACCACCACCACCGTAGATAACACCGATGACTGCAAGTGATTCTTTAAATTATGCATGGAGAGCACTACAGAACTAACTAGCAGATTCCCTCAGTAGGCAGCTAACCTTGGTCATCAACTAGAAATGAGATGCTCAGAATTTTCAAAACATTGTACAAATATGGATATACCAGAAGTGAACTTGTTCACATACATCTCCATAAACAATTGCAAACGTTTTGCTCGCTGCTTGTAAGACTCACTAGGAAGTAAATGCTTTTTCCCCATCTCTCTCTCGTGAATTTGAACCTAACCCATAGTTTCATAGAAAAGTACTAGGCTAGCTGTCCTTGCAGGCCAGTTTAAGCTAGTCAGTTTCCTTTTTTGTGCTTGAAATAAACTGTCTTATTTGGATATTGATTAGCTTTACCCATCCCATGGTCAATAATTATATGTTACCCCTAATGAGGATAACTAGGGGACCCATGCATGGGATAAAGCATTTAAGAGCTACCTCTGTCCATTAGTAGTAGCACAGAGGAAAGTTCTTGGGTAAACTTTCCATTTCCCATCCATATAGCCAAGTTGCACTTGAATGTGGACAGGGATGAGCTTTGTTTTATGAAGATGGGAAGTCTGTTCCAAAGCAGTGGTGTGCTGTGGAAGATATACCTGTCCTTCCAAACCATTCTGTTGATGTTGCAGAATAGGTTTAGAACCCTAGACTGAGTATTTCTGATGCCACTTGACTTGCTGATGTGTAGTAAAAAAAAATCAGTATTAGGTTGGAGGATGCCTTGTATACCAGTCGCAAGTCACCCCTTTAACAGTTTGTGTATAGTGACAGGGCTTTGAGTCTTTCCATGTAGGCATGTTGTTTAGACCGTGTAACCTTTTAGTAAGGTATCTCTGTGGGCATTCCAGTTGTTGCATATGTCTGGATAATTTTATGCCTTTCTTCCTTTCCTCCTTTTTTGCTTTAAGGACATTTCTTTTTTTAGCATCTTTTTCTGAATTATCACTTCTGGCACAGGCAAACTTAGTGATATAAAAGTAATCAAACCATAGTAACAAGTTCACGTTTACAAATATACATATATTTTTATATATCCTATAGCCTAAGCAACATTACATAAATTATTCAATTCCTGCCTTCTCTTAAATGTCATTCCTGTTCCAATATATATTTCTGCATGTATTTGTCCCACGATTTCCATTTTTTCTATGTAATTTGCTCCTACCCTTTTCTAAAGATCCCACTTCCTGTTCTTTTATCTCTGTTGCAATATTCACTACTTCAAGTATAGGTGGATTAGATTTCAGTGTACATTTTCTAGTAAATGCTTTTTTAACAGCCACCAGAATTAAATTTTAAAAGGCCTTATTATGTCTAGGCAATTTAGATCCTGTATCCCAGCTCAAAAAAAAATTCCTCATTTACACCCCTTTGTTTGCCCAATATTCCTGACAGGATACTCTGTATGGAATTTTTAAAGCCTTGCCAGCTCATTATACTCACAAAACTTATGCTCCCAGTTACTTCTTTCTCCCCAATCACACCTCCAACATTTGCCATCTACCTGAGGAAATATTCTTTGGAGTCTGCTTGGGGTATAAAAGTATCTATGCAAACACTTATTTGCAAAAATCCCAGATCTTTTAGAGTTTGTTGCATATTTGAGAGCATACATATGTCCTCCCATTGTTTCTTTGTGAATTGCATATCTCCTTTCCCAGTCTATTCTGACATTCAGTATTTATATACCCTACTAATGATCCCTATTTTAACATCAGCTTATGTTCTAGATTCAACTAAAAATTCAACTAGTGCAGGTCTTTCATTAAGAATTTCCCTTTCTTATTGTCTGTACTCTGTTATCAATCCCTGATAGAGAAGGCAATCACTAGCCTGCAATCCAAATATCTTCTTGGCCTGTTTCCATTCTGTAACCTTTCCTTCTCTAATTATTTGTTCCCAGTACCTTGGTTCCTTTGCCAACTTCCTGCTGTAAATTCCAGCCCCTGTTGTGTATTCTGTTTACCCCTAATTGCACTCATCCCAGTTGGCAGAATCTCCTGCCTCCATATTCTGTTGGCTTAGTTCCTGGTATACCTTCTGTTACTTGAATATAAAATTTAGTATGACTGTTGTTCTCCTTAAGGATCTGCATTCAAAATCCCACTAATTCTTTATTTCTTGAATTACCCTCCTGCTTCATCATCCCTTTTCACTTTGACTTGTTGCTTTATTTATTTATTTATTTATTTCAGTGAGCAAATTATAGATAGAGTTTGAATGCAAGAGCATGGATGCATGGAGAAAAAAGAGAAAGCAAAGAAATTAGAGGGTGTTGCTTTCTGCTTGCGTTATGTACAATAGCCTTAACTGTGTAGCTGTAAAATATTCCTTCAAATCAGGTAATCGTAAACCTCCTTGTTCTGTTAGGAGGATCAACTTATCCCACTTGACTTTTGCCCTCTTCCCTTCCCAAATAAAGTCCTTCAGCTCTTTATTAATTACTATCCACAACTTCTCTGGTTGATGAGAACAGTTTTACTGCTTGTATCTTGCTGTCCATATCCATAGGAAGGAGTGTCAGTTTCTCAGCTTTTGTTTTATCTTTTGTTTAGTCTCTTCCCGCATATGCTTAGCTGCCATAACAAAATTTTTTTAATCCATACTCTTAAGTACTTAATTTTGTCATGTCCCCATAAACATGGGTATTGCTGGGTCACTTCATGTGTGGGTACATATTTTTTAGCTATAGCCTTTGTTTTATCTTCATTAATTTTATATCTTGAAAAAAATAGAACTATCTCAGGATATTCCACACCACCGATATGTCCTTTTCTGGTTCCATCAGGTACAAAATATCATCTGCAAATAAAGCCAACTTTTCTTGAAAACCATACCAGTGATGTACTTGAATTTCTGAGTCCCTTATTTTCTTTGCCAGTGGTTCTAATTATAACGCAAATAACAAAGAGGAATGAGGACGCCCCTACCTGGTTCCTCTGTTCAGACACAATTATCTGAAAGGAACCCTCCCACTTAGATTGTTGCCTCCGATCCCTCATATAGCCTTCTAATTAACCTTATTATTGTGTCAGGAAATACAAATGCTTCCATTGCCATACTCGTAAAATCCCAGTTTACTCTGAATGCTTTCACTGCATCTATACCCACCAATAATGGCAGCATTTTCTTACATGCTGCTCCCTCTGGATCACCATTGTTCTGTTAATGTTGTGAAATGTTTGCTTCGTCTCCACAAACCCCATTGGTTCATGTGTATCAGTTTTGGCATCACCTTTGCCATTTTATTCCTCCTTTTCTTTTGATACAGAAAGCAGTGCTGAAAACGAAGCAGGACAGAGCCGATCTGTTGTTCATAGCTCCTTCCTGACCACAACAGCCATAGTTCAATTGACAAACCTAACTAGTCTTCTTCCTAACCCAGCAGCAGGACAGAGCATTGCGTTCCAGTCACAACGTTGAATTTCAAAGCTTTGTAGAACTCTTTCTGTGACCAAGTCCTAGGTATCATAAAAAATGTATGGAGCCTAGACTCACTGAACTGTCCATTCTAATCCTTTGTGGCTGCACGTATACCAACCTTTTCATGCAAATCCATCTGTGACAACCTTTTTAAAGGCTGTGTTCCAGTTAAGGTCTCCAAGCAGACACATCTTTCTTAACTGGGATTTGAACAACATGTTGAAGGTTGACTCTTGTCTCCATTTAAGACAGTTGACCGAATGGGTACTAAGTAAATGTCTTGGAAAGTACATTTTCTTGTTAATGTAATCTCAGCAAGAATTCCAGAGTTAGAAGCCCTGCTTAGTAAATCAGTTTACATTGACTTTTCATGAAGGAAAAAAAATGTTTCTAAACAGTAATTCATTATCCATACTCTAGGTGGTCCTCTCCTCAAAATATCAGTGAATCAACCCATTTCACTCACTTTTTTAATTCAGACTACTAGAATGAGGGATACACTTCCACATATATGCTGGATGAGAATTGACAACTGAGAGACTGCAGCATCAAATACCCATGGAATCAGCTGTTTTCTCTTTTATGGAAGAGAAAGAAAACCTGCCCTACCGTTGACTATTATTGCCTACTAGATAAACTATGAGGGAGTAGCTGGCACACCGTATTGCCTTTTGTTTGATAATTAAGTGCAGTAAATCTTGAGTTGCTGGCCCACTGTATTACATTTTGTTGCAAGTCAAGTAAAAAAAATCTTTGCAAATCACTGTTGGAGTACAATCCATTAGGGCAGCAGAAGTTTCAACAGTTTAGTTTAGAACTGCTTTTGGTCAAGTTATTCTAGTTGCTGCTACATGGGCAGCTGTCAGCAGATTCACAAAATGCTGCATGTTGAAAGAATAGTTAAAGGTATGACAGGTTTTTGGTATAACTGTGTTGGAAGGGATACTGTAAATGTCCACCTCCCATGGGTAACTGTATTGCTTGGGATTCTTCTTGGGTGTTTTGTTATATTGCTTACTAATCTGAAGTAGTTAGTTCATTTGCTCTGCAACCTGTGGGTATTGGATCCGAGCCGGCAGCTTTCCAAGCTACAAGATCCGAGCTCTTAGCTCCTCCCCCCTACCCATAACCCCCTGCTAGCTGCTGTATTACCTCAGATCGTTTTTTGCCGCGGTTGATGTAGCTACTTTTGAAGAGCTCCTGGTTCGGTGAGATCATTAAATTGCTAAAAACCTCTTTTTTTTCTATAGCTTTTGTAAAAATTTAGTTGTGTACATGTGTGCAGTGCCCTGTTTTTCCTATCAGTAGTTTAGTTATTTTTATAGTTAGCTTTTTCCTTCTCTCTGTGTCACCCCTCCCCCCTTTAGTGTTTGGGTGTGTGTGTGTGTGAGACATATAAAATGGCTGAAGGGCCAAAGCCTTTTTTTTTTCCAAATGTACTGAGTGTGGCCATAAGCTTTCACCAGCTGATGGCCACACTCAGTGCGTTTTATGCCTGGGGGTGGCCCATTTATCTGTGGCCTGCTAAATTTGTGCGGCCTTTAACCCCCGGGCGCTTAGGGATAGGAAGAATAAGCTGATCCTGGTGGGTAAGCTACCCCAAGAATCGGCTTCTTCTTCCTCTCCCACTCAGACTGCCTCGGCAGCCCCAGTGCCTTCTGCGCCTCTTGCTCAACCCGGGACTCAACCTCCCTCTTTGGGTTCGAGCACGTGCGACGCTGGTGCCTCTTCTACCAGAGAGAAGAGGCACAAGGATAAGGAGGGACATAAATCCCATAAAAGGCGGGCCAAGACTCAACCCTCAGCCCCGCCATCTAAAGTGACTAAGTCTCCCTCAAGGGTCTCCAGATCCTCCCCCTCTCAGCTCCGTTCACCCAGTTTCTCGCAGGAGCCGGAGGAGGAGGACCGGTCTCCCTCGAGGTCGTCAAGGCGGCCCTCCTGGCCAGCCTCGATGACTTCTTCTAGGTCGACCAGAAGCCTCACCGAAGCGGACATGGATCGGATGATGCGTCGATTCATACAGACCCAAATGCAGATGGGGGTGCTCTTGCCTCCCCCCCCTCTGGGAGGGAGTGCAGCCCCCATTTTTGCCCCGATCACTCCTTCTCCGACTCGTTTTTGGGTCTCTGAGTCATCGGATCCGGGCCCTTTCGGAGCCGGGGATTTGTCGGCGCCGATAGCGCTGGTCTCTTTGATGCCGACTATGCCCTCGAGCTTGTCGGATCCGAGTTCTCGGGGCCGAGGGCTGAGCGTCTGATCCGGGGGAGTTGGTGTGTCTTCAACGCCGCTGGGTTCGGAGCACACCTCTCTCTCTGCGCCGACCGCATCAGCCCCGACCCCGATCCCTACCTTGGAGCTGAGGAGAATGCTTTCGGAGCCTGGCAAGAGTAGTTCTCCTTTGGCTTTTGAGGTAGTGGAGAGGGTACTGTCGAGGTCCTCCAGGTCCCCGGTCTGGGCTTCGGATCCTCCCATACCCCCACTGTATGAGGGTCTATCTTCCATCATCCAACCATCGGGACAGCCTGCCCAAGCCCTCCAGCTAGTTCCCTTGGAGGAACAAGAACCCGTGGATGAGCCCTCTTCGGATAGTCCCACCGAGGAGGTCCCTCAGAAACGTATGTGTAAAAGGAGGCACCTGGACTCCCCTGAGTCCGTTACCACTGACACGGATTTAGATGAAAGGGAAGGTTCCCCAAGGTCACCCCCTGAGGATATCTCCTTCAGAGACATCATGGAAATGTTGCGTATTAGAGGGGGGTGGTGTGCCCAAAAACCTTCCTGGAGGCATTTGAGGCAGGCCCATCTACCTCCTGGGTGTCCCCTCCGGCTGACCCCCTGGTAGACTTAATTACTACCAGGGCGTGGAAGGAGCCCGACACCGTGGAGCCAATTCCTAGGCGTCCTGATAAAGTCCTTAGCCCCCCTACAGATAGGCAGTCTTGGGCCAAGGGATCTCCCGTTGATACCATGTTGGTGGCGGCTGCCACCAAGAGAGAACTCGCTCAGGAGAGTTCTTGGTCCACCCGCCAGATAAGGAATCTCGAGCACTGGATCGCATTGGGAAGTGGATGTTTGCTTCAGCGACCTTTTCGATAAGGGCGCTGAACTGTATGGCATATACCATCAGGCTACAGCGAGACTTGATCAAGGAATACGCTGCAGCCCCCCCAGAGTCCATGTCTGTTGGAGACAAGGATGTTTTTTCGACTCGAATGGCCACTCTAAAATCCATTTCTAATGCGTCCATGCGGCTTCTCTCCCATGCAACGGGGGGAGCCGCTAGGGCCAGTGGAGCCGGGGTCGTCTTGCAACGTCACGCCTGGCTCCTTCTTTGCGACTTCGCGGATCCCTTCAAGGCGTCCTTCGCGAACACCCCTTTTGACGGATCTTTGCTTTTTGGCAAGACTGTTCGCGATACACTGGTCCAAAGCGAAAAGGACGGGAAGACGCTGTCTGCCGTCTGAGTCTGCTTCTCTAATCCCCAACGATCCTTCTCCAGGAATCAGAGGGGACAAAAGAAGCTGTGGTTCCGTAAATCTCAGTAATCCCATCCAACTTCGGACCCCTCATCCTCTAGAGGCAGAGGAGGACAAGGTGGACGCCGGCCCAGAGGCAGAGGGGGGCCGCGTAACTTCGGGTCTAGAGAGCCTTTCTCGGACAGGCCCGCGCAGCAGCCCTGAGGGCTTGCCCGACTGTCCCTCTCTGGAGGCAGCCGGGGTGCAGTTGATGGAGCACCTGTCAAATTGGGAGTCCCTTACGACAGATCGATGGGTTCTCTGTATCATATCCAGAGGTTATTCCATTCCCTTCATAAACCTTCCCCCCAGGACCAGACGCCTCCCCGATGTACCACCCAATCAGAGGGAGGCAGCGGCTTCAGAGATATCGAAGTTGCTAAGAAAAAGAGCCATCCAGCCCGTTCCCCCAGATCATTCCGGATTGGGTTATTACTCCAGGTTCTTTTTGGTGCCAAAGAAAACGGGGGACCTAAGACCCATCTTAGACCTTTCCGGTCTGAACCTGTTCATTCCCAAGGAAAAATTCCGGTTGGTCACCCTCCAATCTATTCTCCCCCTTCTGCGGGGGAACGACTGGATGTGCTCTATAGACCTCAAGGATGCATACTACCACATTCTGATGGACAGACGATCCAGAAGGTTCCTCTGCTTCCGGCTGGGAGCCAGTCATTATCAGTTCAGGGTTCTTCCATTCGGCCTCACCTCAGCCCCCAGGGTGTTCACCAAAGTCATGGCAGTGGTTGCAGCCCACCTGAGACTTCAGGGCATTCAGGTCTTCCCGTACTTAGATGACTGACTCCTTACCACCGCCAACAGGCATCAGCTCTGCGTGGCAAGGGATTACGCCCTGAACCTTGCCCACAACTTAGGCATATCAGTGAACCTGCAGAAATCCTCCCTGTGCCCTGTTCAGGTCCTGGATTTTATAGGGGCCATGTTGGATTACCCGTATCTCTCAAGCTACTCTAACTTCAGACAGGCTGAGCAGCTTGTCATATCGGGTATTAGCCCTTCTTCAGAGTCCTGCTCCTCCGGCGGAGTTAGTCCTGAGGGCACTAGGGTCTATGACGGCAGCAATCGGTCTCTCCCTTCACGCACGCCTGCGAATAAGGATATTACAGTGGACCCTACAAGTCCAGTGGTCCCTATCACTCCACCCATTGAACACGCCAATACCACTGAGCAGAGTTTGCAAGGACTCCCTACTTTGGTGGCTCCATGCGCGGGAACTCAGAGAAGGGAGGCCCTTTGTGATCCCCCTGCCCCAAGCCATGTTGATCCCGGACGCTTCTCACCGCGGGTGGGGGGGGGCATTGTTCAGGCAGATCCGTCCAAGGCACGTGGACGTCCCTAAAGGCCGCTTTGCATATCAGTGTCCTAGAGATGAGGGCGGTGCTTTTGGCGTTGCAAGCTCTCCACGACCATCTCCCTCTGGGGACTATTGCAATCCAGACAGACAATATGTCAGTAGTCTGGTATATAAACAAACAGGGAGGAACCAGATCTTATCCCCTTTGTCGAGAGGCCATGAGAGTTTGGGAATGGGCGATATCCACCAACCGATTTCTGATAGCAATGCACATTCTGGGACAGTCCAACGTATTAGCGGACAAACTGAGTCGAGTACTTCTCACTCCATACGAGTGGTCTCTAAATCCATCTGTTGTGAAGCAGATCTTCCGCAAATGGGGTTGGCCTCGCTGCGATCTTTTTGCTTCTCCTTTAAACACAAAATGCAGCGAGTACTTCGCAATACTTCCCCCCAAAGGGGAGAGTCCCAGAGACGCTCTAGTTCATGCTTGGCCTCCTGGTCTCCTATATGCATATCCTCCCCTCCCGCTCATGATAAAATTCATACAGAAAGTCTGTCGGTTGAGGAGCAAAGTTATCCTCATAGCCTCATTCTGGCCTCGACAGATCTGGTTCCCTTATCTGCGGTCTCACAGTGTGGCTCCTCCATGGATTCTGGATCCCATGCCAGACCTGATCTCGCATCCTGCGGGTTGCCAAATCCCGAACCTGGTCAACCTCAAGCTTACGGCTTGGTTGATCCAGTTCCAATGATGGCTAGGACTCCCGGCATCTCTTCTCCCGTTAAGGCCATACTGGTCATGGCCCATAAGCCGTCTACCAGAAAACTTTACAATAGTAAATGGAAACGTTTCTCCATCTGGGCTAAAGACAAGGACCTGGACCCATTTACAGTCCCTATTCCGACTATTCTGGACTTCCTGTCACTGATCTTTCGGCAGAGAGCAAGTGCTTCTATGGCAAGGGTGCAGTTGACGGCCATCTCCCATTTTCATGTAGGTGATTGCTTAGGGTTCTTGGCATCTGCAAAATTATGCAAAACTTTCTTGCGAGGCATCTTTCTTTTGAAGCCGCCTGTAAAAACTGTGGTTCCCCCATGGGATTTGACCTTAGTCTTACAAGCCCTGACAAGTCCACCCTTTGAGCCTGCGGCCTCGGTTCCGTTAAAATTCTTGTCGTGGAAAATGGCCTTCTTGGTGGCTATTACTTCGGCCAAGAGGGTTTCAGAATTACAAGCTCTGTGTATGAAACCCCCTTACCTTATCTTTCACAAGGATAGAGTGTCCCTCAGGACTAACCCATCTTTCTTACCTAAGGTGGCTTCAGAGTCAGTCAATAAATTTACCAGTGTTCTTCCCAAACTTTCAGAACAAAGGAGAATACAAGTTGCACAAATTGGATGTGCACAGACATCTACGTTTCTTCTTGCACAGAACTAAAGATTTTCGCAAATCAGACCAGTTGTTTGTATCCTTTGCAAAATCAGCCATGGGTAAAGTCATTTCCAAAGTGACTGTAGCAAATTGGATCTGTCAGTGCATAATTCAAGGGTATATATCGTCAGGCAAACCAGCCCCTATTGGAATTCACGCTCATTCTACAAGGTCTGTAGCCACCTCAGCAGCCTTTTGGTCTAGGGTTCCCTTGGACAACATATGTTCAGCAGCTACTTGGTCCTCTTCTCATACGTTCATTTCTCATTATAAACTAGATATGATTTCGAGAGGCAGGGCTTCTTTTGGCTCCACAGTGCTTCAGAATATCCTTCCGTAAAGGCCACCCAGGTTCCTTCTTGAGTAGCTGGGGACTCTGTCCCACAGGTTGCAGAGCAAATGAAGTAACTACTTCAGATAAAGAAGTTATGTACTCACCATAATGTTCCATCTGAGTAGGTACTTCATTTGTCTGCAACCGACCCCCCCCCCGCCATCCCCCGAACCTTTTTCGGGATATTCTGGTTACCTGTAAGTTTCTTGTCAGGAGTTTACATCTGGTGTATTCCTCTCTCGAGGTGATTAGTTGGGTGATAAGGCAAAAAAGTCGATCTGAGGTAATACAGCAGCTAGCAGGGGATTACGGGTAGGGGGAGGAGCTAGGAGCTCGGATCTTGTAGCTTGGAAAGCTCCCGGCTCGGATCCGATACCCACAGGTTGCAGACAAATGAAATACCTACTCAGATGGAACGTTATGGTGAGTACATAACTTCTTTTTTTCTTCAGGGAATGTTATTGTTTAGTTGTATAAGGTAATTGTCTATTTTCTGGCCCTTTATTTTGGGGATGCACAGCTGTTTTTACGATGGTTATGACATCTAGATACTCTTTAATAAGACCGATTCCATCTTGCTTTGTATTGTACTAGCCTTAGTACTGGGTATTTGCCAACCTCAAGCACACTTTCATGTGAGGCTTTCAGGCCTGTAGAATTGAGGAGAGCATGTGACAACATAGTACATATAAGGAGTCTCACACTCCATGTGTCAACACCTTCTCAGACATGAGACCAACATTGGTCCATGGAAGGAAGAGTGCCCCTACTGAAAAATAAACCAGTAAAAAGCAGAGTGCATAAGGTGGGTAAACCCATGTTATGATTTACTGTTTGTGACCAGTTTCTACTGGAAGACATACTGTTTGAGTAAGTTACTGTATTATCCTCTTTTGTGATTAAAGGATGTGATACGATTGTTTGAGTGTGATTTCTCAAGTACAGGTCTCCTCAACCCATAGTGGCATGTACACTTTCTTCCTATATTCCTACTGCATACCGCAGCCACACTCGATGCATGCTGTGGCAGATGTTCTTTGTGTTTCACTGTTGCAGTCATCACATTTGGGTTATCCCTGCTAAGGTAGCCCTTGGCCGGTCCAAATGCCAGAGGCTTAGTATTTCTGCGTCGGTTGCTGTCGCTTGAGGACTGATGTCAGGTCTTCAGTAGTATAAAGTAAGACAGCCGACGCCATTACATCAGTCTTTCTTGGCGTAGAGTCCGAAGCAGAAGCAGTTTGCACGAGTGCTGGTCGGCCGCTACCTGAGTTTTCGTCTCCGAATTGAAGTTGAAGTCTTCTGAAGATAAGTACCCCATTGGGGATCCTTTTTTCTTGCACTAACCGATGTCAGAAAAAGTTAACAATTGTCTCGCCTGTGGAAAGCAAATACCACACCGAAATTTCCACTCTTACTGCGTCACTTGTGTAGGCCCAGACCATGACGTCTCCAGTTGTCGCTTCTGTGCTTCGTTCAATGCCAGAACTATCCGTCGTCGGGCCCTTATTGTAGCTAGATACTTTTGTTTACAGTCCTCGAATTCCGGTATGTTTCGGTAAGCCATCTGACAGCAAATCTTCCAAAAAAGTAAAGATAAAGACAGAGACCGCACAGGTCCAAATGTACCGACGGCACTTCCATTAAGCTAGTCGTTAGTCCTCCGGTACTCAGTGAGGTGCTTTCGCAGCCCCTAATGCCCGCTTCTGTTGAATTGCAGGCCGCTACCAAGACCCTTTTGGAGTCCGGTATGCCACAAAACTCTTCTAAGATTAAGGATCCTACATTCATCTCTACCTTGGATGGGTCCGGAGCTGCTGAGCAGGCACCGGCATCCAAGGAAGTCCTTCACCCTACTGAATCTCGACACAAACCGACGTCTTCTTTCACGACTACTGTTCTTTCAAAAATGACCGAGTTTCTTAGGCCCAGGGTTCGAACCACATCCAAGAAACAGATGACCCACTCTCGGGCGCCTTCTACTTTGCCTTGGTCTCAAATGCTTAAAACGGCGGAAGACCATATCATGCTGATCAGGGGAAGCCAAGCTACCACCTCAAAAAGGAAAAGAGATCTGTCCCCTGTAGTTTTGGCTAAACAAGAGTCAGATGAATCTGATGCATCTGACTATGAAGACATGCAACCCCCCTCCACTTATGAGGATTCTGATGCAGAGGACTCCATTCCTTCAGCCTCTCCCCCAGAGGATTTTTCCTTTGGGGAAACCCTGCATACTTTAAGGGAGCATTTCCAATGGGAGAGTCAGGACTACTCTGTCTAAAAAGAGACTCTGGGAATTCCTAGATCTTTCGCAATACAGACCCGTGGCCATCGCCCCAGTCCTGGATGTTGTGGATGTTTTCCTTGAATCCAGCTTGACTCCTGATGCCCTACCCCCTGCTCACAGAAAACCAGACAGGTACTACAGAGTACCTGACTCTCACAAATATCTTTTTAAAAACCCAATAGCTGACCCTGAGGTCATGTCTCAAAGGCCAAAAGGGATTAAAGCAACCTCTGCTAAGAATCCCACACCCTCAGACAGGGATTCCCGAGCGTTGGACAGATGGGGTGAAAAAGTATACACACCAGCTATTCTAGCTATCAGGGCACTAAATTGTCAGTTCCATATGCTGAAATTTCAGCAACATACCTTGGAACTCCTTAAACAAAAAATGTCTTCCCTTCCTGCTTGGGCAGAATCTAAAGATTTACAAGACTTAATGCATTCTGCAAGCCAACTAACTAAACATAATTTGCACTGTGGTTTTGATGCCCTAGAAGCTTCTTGCAGGGCAGCAGTCACTGGATCTGTCATTAGAAGACATGCATGGCTTAAGGAACAGCCCCTGCCAGACCATGTCAAATCTAAATTGTTGGATGCCCCCTTGCACAAAGATAACTTATTTGGCACTAAGGCAGAAGAGGTCTTAAAAAAGATGGAAGAAAAAGCAAAATCTATACAAACAGTTAAGGATTTCTTACAAGTCTAGCCCCCTAGGTTCAGCAGGCATTGTCCCTCCAAGCACTGGTCCTTTGCTGCTCTGTGTAAACCTGCACAGCCTAGGCCCCGTGGAAACACCCCGACAGCAGCCCCAGGGAATGCAGAGATCTAAGCAGTGGACTACCTCCACTTCAAAACCAGGGAGTTCTAAGCCACCCCCTTATGGTAAGAACTCACAATGACTCACCTCCTCCACCTTCCCCCTCTGCCCACCTTCTCTTACCCCCCTAGGAGGAAAACTCTCATTTCACTCAAGCACCTGGGCTACCATAACCAAGGACCAATGGGTTCTGAACATTGTGTCTCAAGGACAGATTTTCCTTCCATACCCTTCCAACCCCAAAAACGTTCCCAGATCTGCCACCAAATCTGTGCGTAGAGGCTCAAAAGCAAATCCTTTCCCTGCTCTCTGAGAGCAGTAGAGCACGTTCCTGCAGAACAGATAGGCCAAGGCTTCTACTCCAGACTTTTTCTGGTGCCCAGAAAAGAGGGCACCTGGCACCCCATCCTCCATCTATCAGTTCTAAACACCTTCCTGGTGATCCCAAAATTCAAAATACTTGCCCTCCAGCAGCTGCTACCCATGCTGTCCAAGGACGCTTGGCTAGCCACCCTAGATTTAAGAGGCCTACCTCCACATTCCTATCAGGGAATCATGCAGGAAATATCTCCGCTTCAGGGGAGGATCTCAACACTTTCAGTTCTCTGCACTTCCCTTTGGCTTATCTACTGCTCCCAGAGTTTTTACAAAATGTCTGGCTACGGCCATTGCATTTTGCAGACAAAGAAATATTCACATTTACCCATACATAGATGACTGCCTTATTCAGGCAGACCACCAGGAAAAGCTGCTCAAGCACCTGGCCTTTGTAAAGACCCTACTAACCTCCCTAGGGTATACAATCAACGAAAAGAAATCCAAACAGGTGCCCAGCCAAAGGATAATCTTCCTGGAAGCAAGTCTGGACACAGCATCCCAGATGGCATTCCTTACACCAGAGAAACAAATTTTCCTGACAGCTTACTTCTCTCAACTAGCCACCAGGCCCCAGCTATCTGCAAGGAAGATCCTGCAAGCTCTGGGGTTCATGGCATCTTGCGTATTACTCATTCCATGTGTCAGACTGCATATGAGGTAACTTCACTGGTACCTAAAGAGCCTTTGGTGTCAACACTCTGAAGACCTGGAAACTCTTCTACTGTAATTCCTTGCCTCAGAAAGGAATTTCTTTGGTGGGCAACAGCATGCTCCCACAACAAGGGACTACCCTTCTACCCACCCCCCGCCACCCAGACCCTCACCATAGATGCATCAGACTACGCTTGGGGTGCACACCTGGACAGCAGGTGCATACAGGGCCAATGGAGTCCTCAGAAAATCTCTCTGCACATCAGTCAAAAAGAGATGGTGGCTGTGCAGTACGCCTTGATAGCTTTCAAACACCTTCTCTCTCCAGGGATTCTCCTGATCAAAACGGACAACACCACTGTGATGTGGTACATCAACAAGCAGGGAGGGACTCACTCCTACCCTCTATGCAGGCTGACCATGACCTTTTGGCTTACAGCCTCTTCCATGCAGCTACACCTGTTAACACAATTCCTACCAGGCTCTCTTAACTCTCTGGCAGACCAATTAAGCAAAAACCTTCTGGACTCACAAGAGTGGCAACTCAACAGAAGTACCCTCACCCTAATAACTCAGAAGTGGGGAACCCCGAAGGTCGACCTCTTTGCCTCTCACACCAACCATGAGCTCAGAAAATTCTACACCAGGGAGCTTCACTGCATGGCTTGCCTGGGTCAGTCTGTGCCTTTCCTCCCCTACCTCTCATCCCCAGGGTACTGCTCAAAATAAGGGAGGAAAAACCAAGGACCATTCTTATAGCTCCAGACTGGCCCCAACAACACTGGTACCCCTTGCTGCACAGCCTGTTCCTGCTGGCTCCATGGCATCTTCCTCAGATTCCAAACCTCCTGACCAAGAGGGAAAGGGAATTAATACATCCCAAATTGCAGACACTCAGTTTGGCAGCTTGGCTTATTCCCTAACCTCAAACCAATCTGCCATCCTCAGTAAACAGTTTCTGGATGTTATCAATGAGGCCAGATGTCCTAGCACCAGAAAGTCTTATGCAGATAAATGGAAAGGGTTCTGCACCTGGATCCAGGCTAAGGGAGCCAAAATGGCACAGTCCTCCAACCTTCTCATCCTGTATTACTTAGCTGACCTACTACACAGTGGTCTCTCTTTCTCCTCTATATATATCATGCCTCTGCTATTTCTGCTCATTTTCCCACTGAGCAGCCCCTTTTCTCACACCCTTTGATCAAACAGTTCCTCAGAGGGGCTAGCAACTTAAGACCCCCAAAAGGGCACCAACACCATCTTGGGACCTTAACTTTGTCTTGGAAAAGCTCACCCTGCCCCCTTTTGAACCAGCTTCTTCTGCAAAGCTAAAATTTCTCCTGGAAGACAGCTTCCTTCTGGCCATCACTTCAGCCAGAAGAGTCTCTGAGCTGCAAGCTCTCATGGCTGTGGAACCCTTCATCTTCCATGCAGACAGGGTATCCCTCAGAACTAACCCAGCCTTCATGCCTAGGGTAGTGTCCAGTGTGGCTCTCAACCAATCCATTCATCTTTCCACCTTCTTTCCTAATCCCCAAAACAAGGGGGGAAAGGATTCTTCATTCTCTAGATGTGCACAGAAAACTCTGATTCTATCTAGACAGGACTAAATCCTTCAGAATGTTTGATCAGTTGCTGATTAGCTTTGCTACAGGGTAGAAGGCAGAGCCATCTCCAAGCAAAGCATTTTCAAATGGATAGCACACTGCATCAGTTTCAGCTACAAACAGCATGGAAAGCCTCCCCCCACGGGGGTCAGGACACACTCCACCAGAGCAGCCTCCACCTCTGCAGCTTTCCTAAGAGGCGTCCCCACCAGGGACATCCTGGAGGCTGCCACCTGGACATCTGTTCACACTTTTACCAAGCATTACCACCTGCCTCTCTTCTCTCCAAATCCAGGCCAGAGTTTACCTCTGCAGTCTTGCAGTGCATCCAAGCCAGCCCCTAGTTTCTTTGACTGCCTTCACCCATTTCCTCAACTTTGGGCATGAATGCAACAGTGAAACATGAAGAACATAGTGCAATTGTGTACACTTACCATAAATGTAGATGTTCAAGTGTATTCACAGTTTCAGTCCTGGTTTCCCTCCCTCCATCCCCCATTATTCTCTTTCTTTCCTTACAAGGGACATATTGGTATTTATTTTCCACTGGTTGTGTTCTTCCACCAGAACCTGGCGTCTTACTTTGGGGGCTCCTGACAGGTTAGGGCAAGAAATAATGATGTAATGGCATCAGCTGCCTTACTTTATACTACTGATGACCTGACGTCAGTACTCAAGCGACAGCAACTGATGCAGAAATACTAAGCTTCTGGTATTCGGGCCAGCCGAGGGCTACCCTGGCAGGGATAACCCAAATGTGATGATTGCAACAATGAATACACTCTAACATCTACATTTATGGTAAGTGTGTACACACCTGTACTTCCCATTCCATGATGATGCAGAACTTAGGTTCATAGGTAGGTAATAGGCTATCTGCCCGAAGGAATTTATAAGCCTAGCCGGAATGTGTTGGCTTTCGCCACCCCCTTAGATTAGTTCTCTATGCCTCTGTCCAGCAGAGCCTTTGAAGTGATCCCTGGGGTAAACTTTCTGTTTCCCATCCACTCATCAAGGTTTCTCTTGAAGAGGGTTAGCAAGGATCTCTGCTTAATGTAGATTAGAATCTTGTTCCAGAGCATGGGAAGTCTCTGGGACAGGAATCTATCCCTCCAGCACATCCAATTTATTGTTGTGGTGAGGTTTAGATCCCTGGAGCGTGTGGCTCGAGGGGATATGGTTTTCTTTAGGTGGAGCATGTCCATCAATTCTGGGTTGGACATGGCCTTTTATGTCAGACAGAGATCACCTCTGAGTAGGCGGTATGTAACCAAGTACAGCTGGAGTTTCTTCAGTCGAGCTGCATAGGGCATCTGCTTGAGACCAGTGATCCTATTGGTGAGGTACTTATGTGGTCTTTCCAGTTGTTGCAGGTGTCTTGTAAGGTACATCCCAATGGAGCATTGTACTCTATGATGGGTCTGATGAGTGATGCATAGAGGTGCCCAATGACCTCTTTCGATCTGGATGCAAACCCTTTTGTGATTAGGTGGGCCACATAGAAGGATTTTCTAACCACTTTGGCAATGTGATTATCAAAGGAGAGGTTACTGTCTACTTGGGTCCCCAGATCCCTTATTACATCTTACGTATTTAGGGGGCTACCATCTATGTGGCAGTTTATGGGTACTTCGTTTTTTCCAAAGGGGATGACTATGCACTTTTTGGCATTTAGCTTGAGGCCATGGTTTTGACACCAGGTATCTGTCTCAGTGACCCCCTTTTGGAGGATGTATGTGTCAGCTGGAGAGTCAGTTATAGCCCCTAGTTTGCAGTCATCTGCGAACTTGGTGAGCCATAGTCCTCCTGTGCTTGCCTGTACCTCTGAGAAGTATATGCCAAACAGGAGGGGTCTTAGGACTGAGCCCTGGGGAACGCCACTTGTAACCGGTTTAGAGTAAGACCTAGCTCCCGCAACTGTTACCATGTGGGTTCTGTCCGTGAGCCAGTTGGCAACCCATCTTGTGACTTAGGGGTTTATGTTCAGGCTGGTGAGCTTGCCCATAATACCAGAATGGGGAATGGTGTCAGAGGTCTTTGCGAGGTCTAGCTAGGCTTTGTGTACCACCTTTCCCTCGTCTATAGCCTTGGTAACTGTCTCAAAGAAGTCCACCAGGTTTAGGAGGCATGATCTTTCCTTAACAAAGCCGAGCTGGGTAGGGTCCTGTGTTCTGAGGTTTCCAATGTCTCTGTTAATGAGATCCATGATGATGCACTCCATAGCTTTGCAGACCAAGCTCGTCAGGCTTATAAGGCGATAGTTCCCTGGGTTCGTTGTGGCTCCACCTTTGTGGAGTCGAATAACCGTTGCTGTGCGCCACTCTGTGGGCATGTAGCCTGTGGAGAGGCAGAGTTTAAACAGTGTGTTTAGGTGAGGGGTTAGTTCATCTTTTAGCTCGTGTAGGACGCAGCCTGAGACACTGTCAAGTCCCATTGGTGCTGTGTTTTTGGCTTTGGAGAGGGCTGTTTTAACCTGAGTGTCTGTGATTTCAGGGGCACTACATTCTTGTATAGTTATGGACCCTTTGGGGGGTGAAGTTTGCACTGAACCTGTTTCCCAGGATGTTGGCTATATCGGTCGATTCAGTGTATTTTGTGCCATTCTGCACTAACTGAGCAGATCTGAGAATTGCCACTTAGATTCTTGACATAGCTAAAGAATGCCTTGTGGTTATCTTTGGAGTCCATGGCAATTTTTCTTTCGAAGCTAGCCTTGAATGATTTTATGAGGGAACATAGTTTCTTCCTGATACTGATCAGGGATGTCTTCCCTTCTTCGGATTTTACTCTTTTCTGTATTAGTTTCCTCCTCCTGTTGTATAGCTTGTTTATGGCAGGGGTCCACTAGACTGGTTTCCTTTTCTTGGAGGAGTGAGTCTTGGTTTTGTTTGGGATAGCATGATCTATGCATTCTTGTAGGTGCCCGTAGAGTTCATTAGTAAAGGATTTTACAGCTTGGACAGCGTTATCCTTTAACATAGGGGCTTTGAAACTTCGCACCTCGGTCTTAAGTAACGTGAAGTTTGCTTTTGAAAAGTTTTTCACTGTGGTTTCTTTGACCGGGGGTGGTGGCGGAATGTGGATATCCAGAGTGATTAGTTTATGGTCAAATCTAACCAGCGAGGGGTTGACCTCCAGTGTGGAACACTGGTCTGTTCCTGAGAACTGTTACTGAGAACTGTTGAAAGTAGTGCTTAATCTTTTTCAGATATGTTTGCTTGTATTTCATTTAATTTATTTGTTAACCTGATAAGCGAACAGGCCTATTTTGGAACCTTGTAAGCCATTGTCCTTGCTCGTAGCTGAAAAATTGCTTGCAACAGTTTGTGTTGCAAAAACACTTAAATCACTAAAACAACGATAGATACAGATATAAGAATGTGTGTCTTCATTTTCTTGTATTGTAGAAAGTATTTTTATTTGCTCAATTATGTACGTATGCAGCTGACTTTTGGCTTAGAGGATAAATGAACTGTTAACGAGCTGTTTCCTGTGGTTCAGTGGTGCAAGGTTTGATTCCCTCAGCATCCGTTGGCTGACTGTGTGAGACCTGAGCAAGTGACCTAACCAGACACTGTTCCCGGGCTGAGTCTGAAAAAGGTTCATGGAGATTAGTGCTGTACACTGGAGAACAAATACAAATAAACAATTAGACATGTACATTGTTACATTTTGTAAAACAGTTAAATTCTGGAGCAAGTTTCATTAGTAGTGTGTTATTACTTTCTGATGTATCAGTATTCTGTGCACAACACTTATCTTGGCAGCAGTAACCTTAGTCATACTATATATACTGGCATATGTTTTAGCAAGGTTTCAGTGACATTGAGTGTATAACCTTGTTTGTTCCTGAAAAGTTAGCAGTCATGTAAGTTTGACATAATACATTGTGGGTTGGCAGTTTTAATTTTGGAAATATTTCTTAAATGTTTTCTTTTCTATGTTTTTATAGATCCTGTACTCCAGGTTCCAACACTTGTTGAAGAGTAAGTTTTTTTTTCGTTTTTCTGATTTTTTTTTTATAAATTTGTACTACTTTTGAGAGGATGCTTAACCTACATGTCAGACAATGAGGTATCATAAAGTATCATTTAGTCATTTTAGCTGCATTCTTTTCCTGACTTTATAGTTGTTGTATTTAAAAATGTTCATCATTTACTGTTGCAGTAGCCTAAGCTGTGTATGTTATAGCCTTCCAAAGATATCACCATTGGCCAGCTTTCAAGACTCCAGGGTACCTTCCATATGCTCTAACTGCTGTGGGGCCCGAGAAGAATTACAAACAAGTGGAGTGGCAAAAGCTTCAGAGCTTTCTTGGCACTGAAGTGTTGTCATTATGTGGATTTGTAACACTGACTAGCAAAGTTAAAATAGCCTTCAGTGGAAAACTTCCACTGTGTACTTTCACTTAGAAAAAAAATGCACTTTTTCTCTGAAAATGTATGTTTTTTCTAGGAAATGTTTTTGTTAGGGACTTTAGTGTCTGATAACATGATTTTTACTTGAGGAATGCTTGTGTGAAAAACTGTATAAAATTTTTTTTCTCTTCTACATTTCTGTGTGAAATACTACTGTGATAGGCAGGATGTTGTGCTTTTGGGGACTGTCACTGAAATTTTGTACCTCAAATCCTTAAGTTTTCTGTCAGTAGATTCACTGACTCACCCAGACTTCATACTTCCTTCTCAGCTTAACTGTGTAGCAGTTGTTTATTTCCTCAGTTCTTCCTTCTTCCATCCACAATAGAAAAATTTTGTGTGAGCCTTTGGGGTCCCTCACTGCCTCAGGTGGTGATGGTGAATCTGTTGTGGCTTGACTTGGCTCCTCAGACTGCTCATTGTTACTTCTCAGTCCCCTTGAAAAGCTGTTAAGGACAGGGAGTTAGGCAAGTCATTTGTGTCTGTGGGGTTGTCCTCTCTGGGCAATGGATAACCATTTTTGTTGGTCTCCGGAAAGGAACTGCTGAAGTCTTGCCACATAGCCAAGTGTAAGGCACCTGATTCCAGAGCTAGTGCCCTGACATGGATTGGTAATTTTCCGGGGGGGGGGGGGGTCTCCCAGGGGAAAAAAGAGCACAAAGTTAAGAATGTCTGTTCTCTCCTGATTCTTTAAATGTAAACAGGGAAGACTTGCTGGGATTTGCCAAGGGATTAATGTAGCCGTTTAATGTTTTAAATCATGACTTAAATAGAAGAATATTTCTCTCGCATCCAGACATGGAATCCCAATGAGAAGATTAGGAAGTAGAAGAGGATTGTTTCTCTTCAGTGTATTCTTCTCAAGTTTACGATTCTGAATCTGAGAAAAGCATTTGTTCAGATTTCCCTCCAGAAGAGTTATCTTTTTCCATCACTGGAGCCAAGCTAAATTTATTTCAGTGGGATCAGAGTGCAGTCCTTATCTCCAAGCAAAAGTGTTATGATTTGTTACAACTGGATTTTTTCCAGTCTGCAGCCTTCCCTCCTATTTTATCAGTTTAGATGATATTTTCTTAACAGCTTGCAGTATGTCTGACCGTTTCCTGCTCCCCAAAAGTCTGGTAGGTTATTCAAAGCGACACACATCTGCTTTGTAATCCCAGTTTAGACACTGCAGTGATTCTGTTTTGTATTCCCAGATTAGACACTGCAGTGATTTCTTTATCTAAGCCATCTCCTGCTAAACATCTTGAGAATGCTAACTCCATTTCCTATGACAAGGACAGGAATGTTTATTTATTTATTTCAGTTTGATGACCTGGGAGGTCCACTGGGCTCAGGAGCCCGTTTTCAGTGGAGGCCCGGGGAATGTTTTTTATAGATATGGGAAGAATGTTTATTCTTCTGCTACTTTAACATTTAGAATTATGAACTGTGACAGGATCACATGCTAACATTTTAACTGGCTTCTTTTGAGAACATGAGAAAGTTAACTGTTAATCATATTCAGAGATTAAAACTATATTAGATGTCTTAATTGCGCCTACTTCTCAGGTAACCAAACGCTCTTTAAAGGAAAACTCCATCCTAGAACGAAGTCTATTTTTTCACTCTGTTTCCTGACCGATTTTAACACCTCAAAATCACTCTAAGTGCTTTATTTGTAATTTTAGCCTGTTTTCCACAACATGGCTACCAAAGGGGTTTGATGTATCAATGGGATCTTTCCTCCCTCAAGCCTTTCTCTTTCCCGTAATGCTTTGTATGACTCATGCCAGACATAAGGAAGTAACTGTGAATTCCCATGCCACTGACATATAATGGGATTTGTGTAAGTCACAGGTTATCGTCTTTACCTTCTGTAAAAGGACTGCTGCTTTTCTGTCTGTAGTCACCCTCATTTATGTTTGGCTCAGACCTTGTTTTACACTATACTTAAATGTTGTCCATCAACAGCCACAAAAGTAACTGAATTGCAGGCCTTTGTTCAGGCATTTCTTTTGTAGTCCAAGAGGAATTGATTCTGCAAGGGTCTGTCAGTGCAGTAACAGTTTTAACACCTCTGCAGTAGTGTGTGTGCGTTCTATATTATAAACCCAAAAGCTCTAAACAGCGAACACATGTACACCCACATATAAAGAGCGATGTACAATAACAGCGAAATGCGTATTCAGCAAAAGTGAAAACACTGAACATATTTGTTTAGCCAGCAGAGCGATCCTGGGGATAAGAAAATGTATCCTTTTCCCCACTGTAGTGCAATCTTGGAGTTGGTATATTTAAGTAGCGGAGGTGCGGGGGGCTTGCCCCCCTTGAAAAAGTGTGTTATTTTACTTTTATTTAGTTGATTTCAGTATACCTGCATGGCGCTGTTGGTTAAACAAACATGTTTGGTGTTTTGAATTTCACTGAATACATGTTTCGCTGTTATTGTACATCGCGGTTTGTGTCGATGTACATGTGTTCGCTGTTCAGGGCTTTTGGGTTTATAATATAGACGCGTGTGGGGGAGGGGACTGCCAATTCCTCTGAGATGTTAAAGCTAAAATTTTAAATTCTCCTCTTGAGAAAGATGTTTTGTATGGTCCTTCTGCTGCTGATGATGAAAGAGGGAAATTGTTTCAAGGGATTATCCAGATATTTCAACCCTCCATTTCTAACCTCAGTAAAAAAATTTCCTTTTAACTCAGGAACATTTTTGAAGAAGCACAATATGCAGTCTCAGTAAAGTTCAATCAAATGGAATTTTAAAAAGCAGTGGTAAGGGGGCTCAAAAAAAAGGGGGGATCCTGACAGAACCAAGGACAGTCAGAAATGTCAAAATTACTACTTGTCCTTTAAAGCTTCCCCTCTCACCCATTCTGGCAGTCCTTGAATTCTGTCCCTCAGTGTAGGCATTTTTCCTCAGTGAAATCAGATTGTCTCAGACAAATGGATTCTGAAAGTCGTACAGCAGGGGGTGAAGATGGCAGTGGGAATTCACCCCCCCCCCCTTTTCAGGGGATCCCACCTCATCCTGTAAACCAAATGCCTCTGTTTCCACAAGTTTTATAACACATGTTGCCTCGGGGGGGGGGGGTCATGGAACTAGTGTCCTTCCATCAGATGGGCAGATATTTTTATTCAAGGATGTTTCACGTTGAAGAAAATGGGAAATTGGAGACCAGTCTTGGACCTCTCCTTCCTCAATCTCTGTCAGGGTGCCAGCTTTCAAAATGTTATGCCTACAAATGTTGCTACCACTCATACCCCCCTCAGTTTCATATGACCATTAGACTTAAAAGATGCTTATAATCACATACCAATTTCCAAATAATTCAGATGTTTTTTAATACTTTCTGTAACTAGCTTACAAGATTAGTTATTTGTTTTACCCTTTGATCTGTCTACAGCATCAAGGGTATTTGCAAAGTGTCTGTCTTCAGTAACTGCTTTCTGCAGACTTCAGGGCTTTCACATATGTCCATATTTGGGCAACTGTCTTTTATTTTTGCAGACTTTTTTTCCAGGCGTCAGGGTTCCCTGACATGTGCCATGAAACTCTCACTCAGTTTTCTGTAAGTTCACTTGAAACCTTAAACTGTCTCTCATCCCTTCCCACAGAATAGTTTTTCTTGGATGTCCTCTGGATACTTCCGTAGAAAGGGCTTTTCTTCTACTGGATAAATTAGAACTCTGCAAAGAAATCTTTCTGAGCTTTTCCATCCAATCTCTGACATCTGCTAGAGAATGTCTTAATATTCTTGTTTTCTTGGCCTCTATGGTTGTCATGATTTTCTTGACCAGACTTTACATGAGAAAAAAATTAGGGGTTCCTCAGGTCGGCCTGGTCTCAGCCTTAACACTCCATGTCAGATTCCAGTGCTGGGGTTTATGAGAAGGAAGTTGGTGTGGTGGGGGTGGACCAGATGTTCTTTGTGTTTCACTGTTGGTCATTACATTTGGATAATCTTCTGGCAGGTTGCCCTCAGTCGGCCTGATTAACAAAGTCTTGGGTCCTGCTGTCCCTTCTTCCATGACGTCAGGTCGTCAGGGGTATAAAACATGCAGCCGACACCATTACATCAGTCTTTCTTGCCGTGCGGTGCCCGAAGCAGAAGCAGTTCGCAAGTGCCGGCAGGCCGACTCATGAAATTTTTGTTTTCGAGTTTCAGAACCGAAGTCTTCAACTAAAAGCTAAGTACCCCATTGGGGAAACTTTTTCTTACTTCTTACCGATGTCAGTAAAAGTTAGTAACTGTATTACTTGTTGGAAGCAAATACCTCATAATGATTTCCATTTGTACTGTATTCCTTGCCTAGGCCCTGACCATGACGTACCTTGCTGTCGGTTTTGTGCTTTAATAATCAGTGCAGTCTCTGTCATTAGTACATTTTTGCTTCTAAATATTTTGGTTCTATGTTTAATTATCCAGAAATGACTTCGGTTAGCCATCTGACTACCGGAATACCGAAAAAATGCAAAGAAAAACACAGAGACAGTCCGTTGAGGTCTGAAACTGCCGACGACGCTTCTCCTAATCCAGTCACCAGTTTGCCGGTACTCATTGAGGTGCTTTACATACCTTAAGGGAGCATTTCCACTGGCAAAGTCAGGATTTTTCTGAATCCAAAAAGAGGCTTAGGGATTTCCTTCTTCCTCCGCATAGGCCTTTGGCTATACATCCTGTACTAGACATTGTTGATTATGTGTTTTCAGAATCCAGTATGGCCCAAGATTCCCTGCCTCCGGCTCCTTGTAAGCCAGACAGATACTACAGGGTTCCTGACTCCCACAAATTCCTTTTCAAAAATCCTGTTGCGGACCCTGAAACCATTTCTCAGGGGCCCAAAGGCATTAAGGCTTCTTCTGTTAAAAATCCTACCCCTTCTGATAGAGACTCCAGGGCGCTGGATAGATGGGGTAAAACGGTTTATACTTCTGCAACCTTGGCAATCAGGGCTTTAAACTGTTAATTCCATATGCTAAAATATCAACAGCATATCACGGGACTGCTTAAACAGAAAATTATGTTGATTTCTGACTGTGTGGAAAATAAGGACCTAGAGGATTTATTGATTCAGCTGAACATGTTGGAAAGCATACTATGCAATATGGTTTTGATTCTTTGGAGGCCTCTTGCAGGGCTGCTGTTACTGGGTCTGTCCTTAGAAAGCATGCTTGGCTTAAGTAGCAATCTCTGCCTGATCATGTTAAAGCAAAATTGTTGGATGCTCCTTTACAGCAGGACCGTCTGGCAATAAGGCTGAAGAAGTTTTAAAAAAAGATGGAAGATAAAGCTAAATCTATGCAAACTGTGAAAGATTTCTTACAATTACAACCTCCAAGATTTAGTAGGCACTGGCCTACTAAGAACTGGTCCTTTCCAGTTCCTTCCATAGCCACTCAACCCAAACCCAGAAATTCCAAAAGCACCAGGTTTCAGTCCCAAAGAACTTTCAGTATTAAGTAATGGGGTTCCTCCGCTTCCAAATGTGGAAGCAACAAGACACATCCCTATGGTAAACAGTCTCAATGACTTTCCTTTAAAATTACCAAGCACTTACCTATTAGCCGCCCCTTTTGGGGGGGGGGGGACTGGCTCTTCATGCAAAAAACTGGCAACTTGTAACCCAGGACAAATGGGTTTTAAATATAGTGTCCCAGGGATACAGATTTCATTTCCACACGTTTCCAACTCCAGACAGATGGCCAGACCTGCCCCCAAATCAGTGGACAGAGGCTCAGAAACAAGTACTTTCCCTCCTAAACATGGGGGCAATTCAGCTAATACCAGAAGAGGAAAAGGGACAAGGTTTCTATTCCAGACTTTTCCTGGTACCCAGAAAAGACAAATCATGGCGTCCAATTCTGGACCTGTCTACTCTAAACACCTTTCTGGACAGTCCAAAATTCAAGATGCTTAACTCTTCACCAGATGTTCATCGTGTTTCACTGTTGCAGTCATTGCACTAGGGTTATCCTGCTGGCAGGCGACCCGCAGTCGGCCCGAGTTCCAAAGTCTTGGTCCGGCGTCGGTTGCTGTCGCCTCTTCCCTGACGTCAGTGTGCCAGGGGTATAAAAGTTGCAACAGACACCATTTTCTTCAGTCTTTCTTGCCGCACGGTGCCCGAAGCAAAAGCAGTTCGCAAGTGCCGGTCGGCCAACTCCTGAGATTTTCAAAATTGAATTTCAGAATCGAAGTCTTCAATAAAAAGTACCCCGTTGGGAAAACTTTTTTTCTTGCTCCAGACTGATGTCAGTAAAAGTTAATAATTGTATTTCTTGTGTGAAGCAAATACCTCATAAGGACTTTCACTCTTACTGCATTCCTTGCCTAGGCCCTGACCATGACATTACTAGTGGACGGTTTTGTGCTAGATTCAATAAACGCACTATTAAACGTCTGATTTTGCTTTACATTATTTTGGACGAAGATTTAATTATATAATGCCATCAGAACAACCAACGACTGGAATGTATAAAAAAACGCAAAGACAAAGAAAAAGACCGGCATCCGAGGTCCAAAACCAATGACGAAGCCTCTTCTAGGCCAGTCTCCGGTTCGCCAGATGTTCATTGTGTTACACTGCTGCAGTCGTTACACTTGGATATCAGGCATGGCTTAGTGGTAAACACTTTGTCTATGGTGTGCAGGACAGTGTATACACTCGAACATCTACATTTATGGTAGGTACAAAACTGTACTTTCTCAGTGAGGTGCTTTCGCAGCCCCTGACATCCGCTACCTCAGAGCCACAGGCCCTAACCGATAGCCACATGGAGACACCAAGGCCTGTGGAAACTCAAGGTATTGGGCCTACGGAAACTATACCCTCAGATGGGTCCGGAGCCGCTGAGCAGGCACTGGCTTCTGAGGGTGTTTTCAGACCTTCACAGCTTACAGTTAAGGCTACTACAGCAGCAAAGGCAAAGTCAAAAACACCATTAAAGACAAGGAAACAAGTGCAGCGTTCTCCAGGACAGCCATCCATGCCAAAGAAACAGATGCTTAAAATGGCCGAAGACCTTATTACTTTAATCAGAGGCTCCTATCCTCCTCCTGACAAAAGGCCTAGGCAAGACACTGATTATGATTCCTCTGATCAGGTTTCCATTTCCTCTGATTCTTCTTCTGATCAGGGCTATTCTCTCCCTCCCAATGAGGACTCTAATGCTGAAAATCCATTCCTTCAGCCTCACCGCCTGAGGATTATTCTTTTGGGGAAACCCTGCACACCATGAGGGCGCATTTCTATTGGGAGAGCCAGGATTACTCAGAATCCAAGAAAAGGCTCAGAGATTTCCTTTTATTGCCTCAGCACAGGCCCCTGGCTATCCCTCCTGTGCTTGATATTGTAGAAGATGTTTTTTCTGAATTCAGTCTGTCTCTAGATTCTTTACCCCCTGCTCCAGTAAAGCCAGACAGGTACTACAGTGTCCCTGATTCTCATAAATTTCTTTATAAAAACCCCGCTGCAGACCCAGAAACAATTTCTCAGGGTCCTAAAGGGGTTAAAGCTTCCACTGCCAAAAATCCTGTCCCCTCAGATAGGGATTCCAGAGCTGTGGACAGATGGGGGAAAAAAGTTTACACTTCTGCTACTTTAGCTGTAAGAGCTTTAAACTGTCGGTTTCACATGCTTAAATATCAACAGTATCTCATGTCATTGTTAAAGCAGAAAATGGTTACAAATATAGAAAGTCCTGACAGTAAAGAAATACAGGATTTATTGCATGCAGTTGAACAAGTGGGAAAGCATACTCTGCAATGTGGTTTTGATTCATTAGAGGCTTCTTGTAGAGCCGCAGTTACAGGCTCAGTAATTCGAAGACATGCTTGGTTGAAAGGACAAAGTTTACCTGACCATGTTAAAGTAAAATTATTGGATGCTCCACTACAGCATGATACTTTGGTATTAAGGCAGAAGAGGTGTTAAAGAAAATAGAGGATAAAGCAAAGTCAATGGAAACGGTGAAAGATTTCTTACAGGTTCAACCACCTAGATTTAGCAGAAACTGGCCTTCAAAAAATTGGTCCTTTCCAGTGTCAGGCCACAAAGAGGCAGATACAGACGCCCAAGAGGCAGATCTCAGCCCCAAGGCTCCTACAGACCTAAACAATGGGGTGCTTCAGCCCCCAAAGGAGGAGAAGACAAATCACAACCTTATAGGAAATGGTCACAATGACTTCCCTCTACAAATGCCAAGCTTTTACCAGTTGACAGCACCCCTAGGGGGGAAGCTAGCACTTTTCTCAACAAATTGGCACATGATCATCCAAGACCAGTGGGTGCTGAATATAGTTTCTCAGGGGTACAGGTTCCACTTCCACATGCTTCCAAAACCAAAAGGTATGCCAAACCTGCCACAAAACCAATGGGCAGAGGCACAAAAACAGATTGCTGCTCTTATGGCTATGAGAGCTATTCAAAAAGTTCCACAAGAAGAACAGGGACAAGGATTTTACTCAAGACTTTTTTAGTACCCAGAAAAGACAAAGCCTGGAGACCAATACTGGACCTGTCAATCCTGAATACTTTCCTGGATGTTCCAAAATTCAAAATGTTAACACTTCAACAACTTCTGCCCATGCTGGGCAAGGAGGCTTGGCTAGTTACTTTGGATCTCAAGGAGGCATACCTGCACATCCCAATCAGACAGTCGTGCAGAAGATACCTCAGATTTATAGCAGGCTCAATGCATTACCAATTCTCTGCACTGCCCTTTGGCTTATCTACTGCGCCCAGGGTCTTCACAAAATGCCTGGCACCAGTGATTGCATTTTGCAGACAAAAAGGAATTCAAATTTATCCCTACTTGGACTACTGCCTTATTCAAGCAGAGAGCAAGGACATTCTTCTAAAGCACCTGGCGTTTGTAAAAGGATTGCTAATTTGCCTAGGGTACACAGTAAACGAAAAGAAATCAAAGCTAGTGCCCTCTCAAGAGATAATATTCCTGGGTGCAAGCTTAAATACAACTGCCCAGATGGCTTATCTCACGCCAGACAAACAAAGGCAACTGACTCATTACTTTCAAATGATGGCAACAAAGACCCAGCTCCCTGCAAGAAAAATTCTGCAAGCCCTGGGTTTCATGGCATCCTGCATTCTACTAATTCCATATGCAAAACTGCATATGAGGAAACTACAGTGGTATCTAAAAAGTGTTTGGACTCAGCATTGTCACAGCCTAGAGACAATCATAACCTTGATTCCCTGCCTACAACAGGAGTTTCGATGGTGGTCACCGGCCTGTCACCACAACAAGGGACAGCCTTTCACCTTACCTACAGCCAGACAGACAATAACAACGGATGCATCGGATTATGCCTGGGGAGCACATATGGCAGGAAAATGTATTCAGGGCACGTGGCCCAAGGAGCAAGTGCATCTTCACATCAATCAGTCAAGAGATGATAGCTGTACAGAATACCCTGACAGCCTTCAAGGACCTAATACATCCAGGATAACTACTAATAAAAACGGACAATACAGTTATGTGGTACATAAACAAGCAAGGGGGCACACATTCCTACCCCCTATGCATACAAGCCATGACTTTGTGGAACACAGCACTGACCTACCAGGTACATCTGCAAGCACAATTCCTGCCAGGAACAAAAAATACACTGGCAGACAAACTAAGCAGAAATCTCATGGATCCTCACGAATGGAAGCTAAATCCACAAGTGTTCAACATGATAACAAGGAAATGAGGACGCCCAGACAGATCTTTTTGTTTCCCCTCACAATTGCCAAATACAGAAATTTTGTACAAGGACTTATCACTCTCAAGCATGGAAAGTGGATGCTCTATCATTCAGCTGGAAAAACCTGACAGTCTTTGCCTACCCTCCGATGCTTCTTCTCACCAAGGTGCTTCTAAAAGTCAGACAAGAGAGGCAAAAAATGATACTGATTGCACCAGACTGGCCACACCAGCACTGGTACCCAATCCTAAAAACTTTGTCCCAAGGCCCACCTTGGCCTCTATCTCAAATCCCTCATCTTCTGACACAGCAAAACAATCAGATTCTGCACAGTCAACTCAAAACCTTAAACCTGGCAGCATGGCAGATAATGTAGCCACTCAGACTGCACCTCTCTCTAAAGCTGTTATGGATGTAATTTTGGAAGCCAGGAGGCCCAGCACTAGGAAATCGTATGCAGAAAAATGGAAGAGATTCTGTGCTTGGAACCAGGCACAAGGGCTCGACCCACTGGTCCCTAATATTCCTCAGATTTTGCAATACCTGACTGAGATGTTGGACAAAGGCCCATCTTTTTCATCTATTAAAATCCATGCCTCTGCCATTTCAGCTCATTGCAATATGGATCCTCCTATTTTTTCACATCCTCTACTATGACAGTACCTCAGAGGGGCAAAGAATATAAGACCCCCCTAGGAGAGCACCACTACCTACTTGGGACCTCAGCTTTGTTTTAGAAAAACTAACACTGTCTCCGTTTGAACCAGCCAGCACAGCTGATCTATAATTTTTGTCATGTAAAACTGCTCTGCTTCTAGCAATAACTTCAGCAAGAAGAGTCTCAGAGTTACAGGCATTGATGGCTTTGGAACATTTCCTCATTTTTCATCAGGACAGGGTTTCTCTTAGGACAAACCCAACATTCATGCCAAAAGTGGTCTCCAATGTGGCCTTAAACCAAATCATTCAATGTTAAGTTGTCAATCTCGCCTTCATTCTTGCTGGATGGGTTCGGAGCCATAGTATAGTATAGTTAATTTTTTTTTTGAGTGTGTCTTTTCAAGTGTTTGTGTGCTTGTTGTGTCTGGTATACTTGTTTAGACTGTTTTGTCCTGGTCCTGTGGTATCATGTCTAAGGATACCAAGATATCGGGATTCAAGAAGTGTGACTCGTGCTGTCAGAAGATGTCTCTGACAGACGGTCACAATTCTTGTGTGTATTGTTTGCGCCCTCTGCACCTGCAGGACTCTTGTTCCATCTGTCATGCTTTTAGCCCAAGAGTCCTGCAGGAACGCAGAAATAAGCTCATCCTCAGGGGCTTATTAAAGCCTGAAGGTTCTCCGACCAAACCTCTGTCCGGAAAACCTTCTAAGCCCGCCAAACCATCGGCTCCATGTCCGGCGCCGAGCGGACCTCCTTCTGCCTCGTTGGTTCTGGCTGGAATGATGCATCGAGGCCTCAGTCGGCTCCAACCTTTGTGTCGGAGCCGTCTCCAAGCAGAAAGCGTTCTCAATCTCTTTCATTTGAGTTGGTCAGGTCAGCTCCGAAGTCCCCTTTACTGTCGGAGCGGAGCCATAGGTCTCACTTCTCTAGATCTTCCAGGCTATCGGACCACGACCTCGAGAGGGTAGTCAGTAGGCTTTTGAAGTCACAGGTGCTAGCCCAGTTATTGCATAGCCCATCTCAACAGACAGCGGCTACCCCAATGCCTGCTCCAGTTCCTCCTCCGACTATTCCTTCGAGCTCGGAGCCGGAGGCCATCGGGGTTAGTACCGTGGGGGCGTTGGAACAGATCCCACCCTTATCGGTTCCTTTGTCGGCTCTGATCCCTTCACTGGCTCTGTCCTTGGAGGGATCCGGGTGCTGAAACTCTCTCGTTGGCTCCGAGGGGGCGAGTGGCATCGGACCCTTGTCCGACCCCGTTCTCCCTCTCGGAGCATCGGCACAGGTGAGTTCGGCCCCTTCTGCCTCGGAGCCGTCGCTCTCGGTGCCGGGAGGAGCTCTCATCTCTTCGGAGCTGGGTCCCTCTTCCCTGCCTGATAGGGCCGCCTTCGAGGTCATGAGGAGCGTGCTGGCTCCTATACCGGCGCCACGGTCGGCCCCATCGGCCCCTGCTTTGGCCTTTGCCTTCCCTCCTGAACCCAAGCGTGGAGAACCAACACTCCAGGTCCCCCCATTGGGTGTATCCTCCTCTTCTGAGGCCTCCCCTGATCCTGCAGGGGAGCCCCCTCGGAAGAGGACATGCCCGGAGTCAGTGACATCTGACACCGACCTGGATGATTCGGAAGGGTCCCCAAGGTCCCCCTCTTAGGATGTCTCATTTTCGGACATCCTGGAGATCCTTAAACAGAGGGGGTACTGGTCTGCCCTCAGCCCTTCCAAGGACGAGTCGGTGTACCTGGATGCGTTCTGTTCTCACCCTTCCACCTCCTGGGTGTCCCCGCCTTTCGACCCACTCATGGAGGTGGTGGCTCGGAAGGTGTGGACGGCTCCGGATACTATGGAACCAACTCCCCGGAGGCCCACAAAATTTATTACAGCCCCTTCGGACAAGCAGTTTCTCTCTAAGGGCGTCCCCGTTGATGCCATGGTGGTGGCGGCGGCCACTAAGAAGGAGTTGGCTGACCCTTCAGTTCCTGTCCATCCTCCTAATAAAGAATCTAGGACTATGGATAGGTACGGCAAGCGGATGTTTTCTTCGGTGACCTTTGCCATGCGGTCGCTGAATTATTTGTGCCATTTCACCCGTCTTCAGAGAGACCTTCTCAAAGAACTAGGTGATAATTTACAGGACCCATCAGCTTCGGGGTCTCAGGAAAAGATCAACTCCCAGCTGGGGACCCTGAACTCTATTGTTAACTCCTCCATGCGGCTCATTTCCTATGCAGCCGATGGAGCAAGTAGGGCTGCAGGCACGGGCGTTGCTCTAAGGAGACACACCTGGATGTGGCTTTGCATCTTTGCTGACCCCTTCAAGGAGTCCTTCACTAACTCCCCCTTTGACGGTTCTGCCTTGTTTGGGCGTCAAGTGAAGGATACATTGACCAGGTGTGAGCAGGAAGGCAAGACTCTCTCTGCCGTGGGAGTCAGTTTTTCCACTCCTTCTAGACCATACCCTAAGGGTCAAAGGGGTGGGAAGATGTTGTTCCGGAAACCCCAGGGAGTACTGCCTGACACACGTGGTGAGCTTCCCTCCAGAGGCAGAGGAGGGAACAATAACAGAAGCCACCCTAGGGGCAGGGGGGGTCCGCAAAATCAGGGTAGCAGAGAATCCTTCTCTGACAAACCCTTCCAGCACCCCTGAGGAGCTGCCCGACTGTCCAACTTCGGAGGCAGTCGGGGGAAGACTTTCACTGTACCCAAAAGCCTGGCATTCTCTCATGCAAGACAGATGGGTACGGTCGATCATATCCGAGGGTTACAAAATCCCCTTTATCCACACCCCACAGCAGCCAAAAGGGCCCCTTCCAGACGTTCCACCCGGTCTGAGAGATCAAGCAGCCCTAGAAATTTCAAAGCTGCTAAGAAAAAGAGCTATCTAGCCAGTCCCAGCAGACCAGCTAGGATCCGGAATCTACTCCAAGTTCTTTTTGGTACCAAAAAAGACAGGGGACTGGAGACCTATTTTGGATATCAGCAGGCTGAACAAGTCTGTTCAAAGAACGAAGTTCCGGATGGTCACGCTACAGTCCATTCTACCCTTTCTGGGTCAGGACAATTGGATGTGCTCTATAGACCTTCAGGATGCGTACTACCATATCAAAATGAACAGGCGCTCCAGAAGGTTTCTCCGCTTCTGGCTGGGAGCCAGTTGCTACCGATTCAGAGCCCTGCCCTTTGGCCTCACCACAGCCCCCAGGGTGTTTACCAAATGCATGGCAGTGGTTGCGGCTCACCTGAGACGACGAGGATTCCAGGTGTTTCCATATTTAGATGACTGGCTCCTTACTGCCACCACCAGGCACCAACTACTCCAATCCAGGGATTACGCTGTACAAACGTGCAATGCGCTAGGTATCTCTATAAATTTCAAAAAGTCTGCCTTGTCGCCTTGTCAGTCTATTACCTTCATAGGCACCGTTTTAAACATGGTGGAGCTATCAGCAAAACTGCCTACACAAAGAGTTTCGGACATTCGCAACCATATTCAGATCCTACTTCAGGAGAGCAGAGTCCAAGCCAGATATGTACTGAAAACACTTGGTCTCATGGCAGCAGCAATCACTTTACTCCCCCTAGCTCGTTTTCATATGTGGATCCTGCAGTGGATGCTGTTCTCCCAGTGGTCCTTTCAGCAGCTCCCCATGTCACACAGCATTCTAATCACTCAGTCATGCAAAAGACACCTTTCTTGGTGGATGGTCTCCCCTCAGGTACTTCAGGGCAGACCTGTGGTCCTTCCTCCTCCTGTTGCCACTGTGACAACGGATATCTCCCTGATCGGGGGGGGTGGCATTTTCAGGGCAGGACAGTCCAGGGCACATGGCAACCCTTCGAATGCCACTTGCACATAAATGTCTTGGAAATGAGAGCGGTACTGTTAGCGTTGCAGGCCCTTCAAGACTCTCTACCCACCGGGACTATTGCAATTCAGACAGACAATATGTCTGTAGTGTGGTACATCAACAAGCAGGGCGGAACCAGATCCTGCCCCCTATGTCGAGAAGCACTCAGACTTTGGCAATGGGCAATCTTTTCTCAACGGTTTCTGGTAGCAACTCATATTCCCGGGAAGTCCAACGTCATAGCGGACAGACTGAGCAGAGCCATTCTCATACCTCACGAGTGGTCTCTCAACCAGCTAGTAGCGTAAAGAATTTTCAGAAGGTGGGGTCAGCCTTGCTGCAACCTTTTTGCAACCCCTCAAAACAGCAAGTGCCAGGACTTCTTCACCCTCTTCCCTCTACCAGGTCTACCCCCCCAGTGACGCTCTAGTCCACGATTGGCCCCGGGGTCTTCTGTATGCATTCCCCCCCTTTCCATTGATTACTCAGTTAGTCCAGAAAGCAACTGCCTTGAGAGCCAGAGTGATCTTCATTGCCCCTTACTGGCCTCGACAAATTTGGTTTCCGTTCCTGCAACGCCATCTACTGGAGCAGCCCTGGCATCTGGACCCAGTGCCAGATCTTCTGACCCATCAATCGGGTGGGCTGCATCAGTCTCTTCGATCTCTCAACCTCACAGCTTGGTTGCTCCAATTCCAACCCTAGCCAGGCTTCCACTTATCTCTCAACCAGTTTGCGATATCATCCTCGCTTCTCATAAGTCTACCACCAGAAAGACTTATGCTAGCAAATGGAAGCGTTTCTCTGTCTGGGCAGGGGAAAAACACGTGGACCCCTTTACAGCTCCTGTCCAGACAGTTCTAGAGTTTTTGGCAGAACTCTTTTGGTTGGGCTCCTCCTCAGCCACCATCAGAGTTCAACTGGCAGCTATTGCAAATTTCCACGTTGGCTTGTCAGAGACCAGCATCATGTCCCACAAGCTTTGCAAAGCCTTTTTAAAAGGAACCCTTTTGCTTAGGCCTCTGGTTAAGGATCCTCCCCCACCGTGGGACCTAAATTTGGTACCGTCTTCTTTAATTCTCCCTCCCTTTGAGCCGGCGGCTTCTTGTTCGTTGAAGTTGCTCTCTGGTAGCAACGCATATTCCCGGGAAGTCCAACGTCATAGCGGACAGACTGAGCAGAGCCATTCTTACACTCTTCTTAGTAGCCATAACCTCAGCGAGACGGGCGTCGGAACTTCAAGCCCTTTGCGTTTGCCCTCCTTACCTTGTTTTTCACAAAGACAGAGTGTCAGGACCAATCCATCCTTTTTACCCAAAATACTCTCAGAGAAAAATCTGAATCAGACCATAGATCTTCCTGTCTTCTTCCCAAATAATACCAATAGAGCTGAACGAAAGTTACATTGTTTAGACGTTCACCGTCAATTACGCTTCTACCTGGATAGAACTAAAAAGATGAGAAAATCAAACCAGCTCTTCCTGTCTTATGCGGAAGGGAAGCAAGGCCGACCAGTCTCTAAGGTAACCTTGTCCAGGTGGTTGTCCTGTCTTATCATGTTGGTCTATCAGTTGAGGAACAGGGAACTCCCTACAAAGCCTAGAGCCCACTTAACCAGAGCTCTAGCTTCTTCAGTAGCTTTTCAGGCAAGATTGCCAATGGATTCCATTTGCGCAGCGGCCACTTGGGCCTCTCCTCATACCTTCATTTCTCATTACAAGCTGGATATGGCCTCCAGAAGTCGGGCTGATTTTGGTTCCACTGTACTCAAGAGTTTGTTCCATTGAGCCACCCAGGACTTAGGTGCTAGGGACGCTGTCCCATCCAGCAAGAATGAAGGCGAGATTGACAACTTAACATTGAGAAGTTATGTACTTACCATAACGTTCCATGTTAGTTGTCTTCTTCTCGCCTTCTTTCTTGCGTCCCACCCTCCATCCCCCTAGCCTGGGAAGATCTAGAGTACCTTGTGAAAAGCTATAGCCACCAGAGTCATATCCGTAGCTAACTCCCTTGCTCCCCTTCTGCTAGGTCTTGTGGAGAGGTATATGTACATATGTATATATCTTTATATATGTATCCATGATTAGGTGGATTATTTTCTGTTGTGGTGGGACATATATGTCCATAGTGTTAGCTACCAAACGAGATCTGGGTATATGACGCCTAGCATTATGGGACATAGCATAGACTCGAGCTGGTAAAAATAGCTCTCGAGCTTTAGTATTAGGCTGAGTTGGAGCCGAGGTTCGGCTCTGAACCCATCCAGCAAGAAAGAAGGCGAGAAGAAGACAACTGACATGGAACGTTATGGTAGGTACATAACTTCTCATTTACCTACTTTCTACCCAAATCCCCAGAATAAAGGGAAAAGACTTCTGCACGCTTTGGATATACACAGGCAGCTACGATTTTACTTGGATAAAACAAAAGCTTTCAGAAAAACTGAGCAACTGTTTGTAGCTTATGCTGCAGGATCACAAGGAGATCCTATTACAAAGCAGACAATCTCCAAATGGATAGGACACTGCATCCGCTTCTGCTATGCACAGCATGGCAAATCTGTGCCTAAGGGCATTAGGCCTCATTCTACCAGAGCAGCAGCCACTTCAGCAGCTTTCTTCAGAGGGGTACCAACCAAAGACATGTTAGAAGCTGCAACCTGGAACTCAGTGCACACTTTTACCAAGCACTACCACCTACCTCTCTACTCCAAATCCAGAGCAGGCTTTGCCACTGCAGTTCTGCAGGGCTTGTTAGCCTCACCAAATCCAATCTAGACCCAGCCACCCAATCTCAGCTTTGGGATTCTATCCAAGTGTAATGACTGCAACAGTGAAACACGATGAACATAGTACAGTTGTGTACCTACCATAAATGTAGATGTTCGAGTGTATTCACTGTTGCAGTCCGGGTTACCCACCCTCCATCCCCTTCTTTCCGGGGGACTATTCTGTACTTCTCAACTCTATACTACCTATGTGGTGTATTTGCTTGTGGATGAAGGAAATGATTATAGTAATATGTGCATGGTTGTTTGACATATTTTTATCTTTTCAGCCTTCCTATCTGGGAGCAGCTGACATCTGGGGCAAGAAAAACTGAAGAAAATGGCGTCGGTTGCAACATTTATACCCCTGGTACACTGACGTCAGGGAAGAGGTGACAGCAACCGACGCCGGACCAAGACTTTGGAACTCAGGCCGACTGCGGGTCGCCTGCCAGCAGGATAACCCAAGTGTAATGACTGCAACAGTGAATACACTCGAACATCTACATTTATGGTAGGTACACAACTGTACTTTACTTCCTATGCTAGGCAAAGGTGCCTGGTTGGCAACTCTAGATTTAAAAGAGGCTTACCTGCATATTCCAGTCAGGGAATCTTGCAGAAGCTACCTCCGCGTCAAAGCAGGCTACTTGCATTATCAGTTCTTTGCACTGCCCTTTGGCTTATCTACTGCGCCCAGGGTATTTACAAAGTGCCAGGCTCCAGTAATTGCATTTTGCAGGCAAAGAAATATTAAAATATATCCATACCTGGACGATTGTCTAATTCAGGCAGAAAACAAGTCCATTCTTCTAAAACATCTGGCGTTTGTGAAAAGGGTTCTAACTTGTCTAGGGTACACCATAAGCTAAAAGAAATAACAACTAGTACCCTCACAAAAAATTACATTCATAGATGCAAGCTTGCATACAACTGCCCTGATGACTTTCCTTATGCCAGAAAAGCTAATTCAATTGGCGACTTACTTCAAACAGGTGGTCACAAAAACCCTGCTATCTGCAAGACAAATACTGCAAGCCTTGGGGTTCATGTCCTCCTGCATTCTTCTAATTCCATATGCAAGACTGCATATGAGGAAACTTCAGTGGTACTTAAAACGTTTATGGAGTCAACATTGTCACAGCCTGGAAACAATGATTCCTATCACACCTTGCCTGCAACTAGAGCTCCTATGGTGGGCAGAGGCCTGTCACCAAAACAAGGGACTGCCATTCTCACCACCCATGCTGTCCAAACCCTAACTACAGACTCATCAGACTACGCATGGGGGGCTCATCTGGCAGGGAAGTGCATTCAGAGCAAATGGATCCCAAATCAAATGCACCTTCATATCAATCAAAAAGAAATGCTAGCTGTACAGAATGCACTGACAGCCTTCAAGGACTACCTTCTTCCAGGACAACTAATGGTAAAGACAGACAATACCACAGTCATGTGGTACATAAACAAGCAGGGGGTACACATTCCTACCCCCTCTGCAGACTAGCCATGGCATTATGAAACTCGGCCTTGAGCTGTCAAGTACAACTACAAGCTCAATTTCTGCCAGGAAACCTGAATATTTTGACAGACGAACTAAGCAGGAATCTCATGGACTGACATGAATGGAAACTGGAACCACGGATTTTCAACATGTTGTCACACAAATGGGGGAGCCCAGACATAGATCTTTTTGCCTCACCCCAGAACTACCAGTTGGATAAATTTTGCAAAAGAACTCCTCAAAAAAGCCGGGAAAATGGATGCTTTGTCTTTCAGCTGGGACAACCTATCGGTCTATGCCTTTCCCCCTCTGCCTCTGCTCTCCAAAGTTCTATTAAAAGTCAAACAGGACAAACCAAAAATTATTTTGATTGCTCCAGACTGGCCTCTCCAACACTGGTACCCACTCCTACCCAGTCTGTCACAAATTCCTCCATGGCACCTGCCTCAGACACCTTCCTTACTGTCTCAGCAGAACAACCAAATTCTGCACCCTCAGCTCCAAACATTGAATCTTGCAGCTTGGCTAATCACTTAAATTCCCCCTTAGCATCCCTCAGCAAACCTGTGATGGATGTCATTTTGGAGGCGAGAAGACCTAGTACTAGAAAATGTTATGCTGACAACTGGAAAAGATTCTGTGCCTGGAATCCGTCTCAAGGGATGAGCACATCAGTGCCAAATTTACCTAAAATTTTGCAATACTTAACTGAGATGCTTCACAAGGGACTGTCTTTTTCTTCCATAAAAATTCATGCCTCAGCCATTTCAGCTCTTTACAACACAGGAACCCCCCCCCCCCTCTTCTCTCATCCTCTGCTAAAGCAGCATCTCAGAGAGGGCAAAAACTTGAGGCCACCCAGGAGAGCTCCAACCCCTGCCTGGGACCTTAACTTTGTATTGGAGAAACTCACTCTACCTCCTTTCGAGCCAGCTGCTACTGCGGTCTTAAAATTAATTTCCTGGAAAACAGCCTTCCTTTTAGCAATCATTTCGACTAGAAGGATTTCTGAATTACAGGCCCTTATGGCAGTGGAGCCCTTCATCATCTTTCATGCGGACAGGGTGTCACTCAGGACCAATCCATCCTTCATGCCTAAGGTGGTATCCAGTGTGGCTCTTAATCAGTCAAGTCATTTGCCAACTTTCTTTCCCAATCCACATAACAAGGGAGAGTGAATTCTGCATTCATTGGATGTACACAGACAACTTGATTTTACTTGGACAGGGCTAAATCTCAAAGAAGATCTGAACAACTGCTGGTAGCATTTGCTGCAGGGGCAGAGGGGAAGGCTATTTCAAAGCAAACCATTTCCAAATGGATAAGCCATTGTATTCATTTCTGTTATAAGCACCATGGAAAACCTATCCCCCAGGGGATCAGATCCCATTCCACCAGGGCTGCATCTACTTCTGCATCCTTTCTCAGAGGTGTCCCTACCAGGGATATTGAAGAAGCTGCTACCTGGATTTCAGTTCATACTTTCACCAAGCACTATAATTTACCAATTTTCTTTAAATCCAGAGCTGGCTTTGCCACTGCTGTTTTGAAGGGCCTTATAGCCGGTCCTAATGCTGTATAAATCCATCCTCCCAACCATAGCTATGGGAATCTACCCAAATGTAATGACTGCAACAGTGAAACATGAAGAACATAGTACAGTTGTGTACACTTACCATAAATGTAGATGTTCGGGTCTATTCACTGTTGCAGTCCTGGTTACCCTCCCTCCAGCCCCTTGTTTTTTCTCTTTATTATACCTCTCCTTTCTTTTACTACACTCAATAGCCTTTTTGGTGTATTTGCTTTTGTTTGGAGGTATATTTTTGTGTTTTAAATTATTTATATATATTTTGCTCCCCTTTTGGGGGGCACCTGACATCTGAGGCAAGAAAAACTGATGTAAAGGCGTCGGCTGCATGTTTTATACCCCTGACTACCTGACGTCATGGAAAAAAGGACAGCAGCCGATGTAGGACCCAAGACTTTGTTAATCAGGCCGACTGAGGGCAACCTGCTAGCAAATTACCCAAATGTAATGACTGCAACAGTGAATACACTCGAACATCTACATTTATGGTAAGTGTACACAACTGTACTTTCTCTCTCAACCTAGGTGTCCCCCTCCCCCTTCTGCCTTCATTTCTATCTGTCACAACAGATGCTTCAGATTTCCCTTGGATGGCTGTATCACAAGGGTTGAAAGTGCAAGATCTGTGGAATAAGCAGGATTGACAGAAACATATGTATGTCAAAGAAGTGCTGGCAGTAGTTAATGCTTTAAAAGCCTTAAATTATGGCCCCTGGACCTCTGCAAGTTATCACAGACAATACCACATAAATTTTATATATATATATATATATATATATATATATATATATATATATATATATATATATATATATATATAAGCAAACAAGGGGAACCAGATTTGCCCTCTTTGTAGACTTGCCACAATGTTCTTGGTCGGTGGTAGTTCAGCTCAGTTTATCTCTGCAGCCTTCATTCATTCCACGAGAGTAAAACCTTGTATCAGGCAAACCAAACAGGACCAGAACAGATCCTCATAAATGGAAACTCTACCTGGGTGTCTTCCAGAAAGCAATCCAGTTGTGAGGAACATTACTAATAATTTTGTATGCCTCCTTTCAAAGCAAACAGCTAAAAAAATTCTGCTCCAGGATTCCTTGCAAGAAGGCCTAAAAGATTCATGCCTTCTCATTCCCATGGACAGAAATGTTTCTGTATGCTTTTTCACCCTTTTCATTGGTATCGAGGGTTCTTCTGAAGGTCAGGAAGGACTCTCCAAAGATAGTGTAGCGACTCCCTTTTGACTCTAGTAACAGTGGTTCTTCATTACTTTGAAAATGGCCAAAGTCACTTAGCACAGGCTTCCCAACAGACTGGATTTACTCACAAAAAACAGATGTTGTGTGATATACCCCTGTCTGAAAACACTTTGACTGCCTGAATGGTAGAGTTTTGGTCCTCTTTGAGATGCATTTTTCTCTGAGAAAGTGTGGCAGCTAATTAATGGGACTAAAAAAACTCACCATGAAATCATATATGTGCAAGTGGAGGAGATTTTCTGTTTGGTACCACACTAAGATCCAGGACCCTTTTAAGTCCTGAAAGCCTCTGATTTTGGAATATTTGTATGAATTGTTATTCTCTGGATTTTTTTGCTCATTTGTTGTGATACTTTTGGCAATGCCACAAAGAGTTCTTTTAGGCATTTCTGCTTGTCTGCCCTTAGATCCCCTCTTTTTTTTCTTGTCCTCAAATCAAGCAGTTTTTGAAAGGTATTCACAAGCAATTTTACTTGTCCATCAGCCTATAAAACAGTTGACTCCTCCGTAAGAGTGTACTTGTAAAAAGTAACACTTCCATTTGAACTAGCTCATCAGACTGATTTAAGATTATTTACTTGAAAACTGTTAACCATTCCTCTGACTTTTGCATGAAGAGTGTTGGAGTTGCAAGCTCTAATGGTGAGTCAACCCTTTTATGCTTAAAGTGGTGTCAGAGTTTACCTTTAACAAATCTATTAATCTCCCTGTATTTTTCCAGAACCTAAAAATAAGGGAGAAAAACAGCATTACATATTACAAATGCCTACAGACAGCTCAGATATTACTTGGGCAGAAAACATCCTTCACGAAGGCTAGTCCACTATTTGTTTCCACTGATAAGAAAAAAGGACAGCCAGAGTCAAAGCAGACATTTCTGTCATTTCTTTCTGCTGCTCTCACCATAACATGCCATTTCCAGACAGGTTAAAGCTCTCTGTACCAGAGCTTTGGCTTTTTCTGTTGCTTTTTGGAAATGGGTGAACTATTGTAGAGGTAACAACTTGGTCCGGTATATGTACTCCTCATACAACATTACAAACTGGATTCCTTTACTACATATACAGCAGTCTTTGCTAGGACCATTTTCCAGGATATCCTGGATTCTTAAATTCCTTCCACCTGTATTATCATAAACTTTGGTTCATCTACCCTCACAGCTTAAATTACTTCAACAGTGATCTAAATATTGAACATAGTACAGTTGTGTAAGTAAATTTGTCATAACAGTAGATGTTATATCACTGTTGCATTAGCAGTGCCCTCCCCCGTCCCTTTTGTTTCATTTTAGGAGTATTGCCAGGGTGTGGATGTATTTATTCTCTCACACACACACACACACACACACACACACACACACACACACACGCACACACACACACACATATGCAGAAAGTGTTATTTTCCTTATCTAGCATTTCCTTTCAGGGCTCTAACCACCCTTCTTGAAGCAAGAAAATTCTGAAGCTTTTGGTGCCTTAACCATGACTTTTATGCACCTCTCCAAAAGCCCCACAATGGTTAGGGTATGTAGAAGGTGCCCTAAAGATTTGAAAACAGTCTGGTTGTTACATCCTTGGCACAGTATAATCCATGCAGCTTAGGCCACTGCAACAGTCCATTAGACCATTTACTGTTATGGCAAGTTTATTTGCACATATGTACTTTCTTCCGGTTTCATTGAAAAAGGTTGAATTCTCTCTATCTTCTTCCATTTGCTTTTGACTTTCCACAAAGTATTTTAGTGATTTCTGTAGGTGTTTTTATTTCTCTTAAAGTTTACTTTTTTTCTGCCTCATACCTCTTGGGTGACCTGCTGACTTTGATGTCAAGTTATGGTTTGGATCTTCTGTCCCTTACCAAGCAATTTTCTCCTTTTTAACCTCATAGTTGTTCTTCCTTCCTATCTTCCTAGTTGTAGACAATGGCCCTTCTTGGCCTCGTCTGAGTCTAGAGAGGCTGTCCATTTTGTCATCTTATAAATTTCACAAAATCATGGCGCAGCTGTTATTCAGCCATCTGCCCTGCAGGTCTGCCTTAGTACCTTCACATGAAGTAAATCTCTTTCGTAATCCTCTGCATCTTCTTTAACAGTGTTGTTCTGGTTTTCCTTTTATTACTGAACACACACAGTATCTTAAGTACACACAGTAGAAGATTGGCCTTGTAGCATTGTGTCAGGAGCATGTTTTTTTTTCTTTTTAAATATTGATTGTAAGACATCTGTGATTATACCTTAAATGGCTGAATAGTTTTCTGCACTGTAAGCCTCTTACCTACAAAATGTTGTGTCAGTAAATGCTTGATGTCATCTGCTCGAGTTTTGAATTTCCTTCCCCAGGTTTAAGTTTTATTTTAAATTGAACAAGTGTTAATTTTCTACCTGTCCAATTTAACAAATTATAAGACCTTCTTGATAAGATTATAACGGAGGCTGACAGGCATTAGAACCATTCAGAATGTAAATCATTTTCAAGCTGCTTGGCCCATAGTACAGCACAGTGCCGAGTATGTCCAATTCTTCGCTGCTGCACTTCAGCTTGGATGGGTGACAAAACGAGGCCAGGCTGCCTTTGACAGTTGAGGAGATGTTTGGATTGAGTGTTCTCAGTCTGTACTTTGTGTTGGATCACTGTAGTACTATCCTGTGGGAACTTGGCCACAAGTGAGATCTGTCGTCCTATGCTCTGCACCCCCTCCACAGCTGACTTTTTTTTTTCCCATGGATGTCGGCACAGTTCTGGTATTGGAAGTAATCAGCCTTTGCCATTTTCAGTTCCTTCTTGCTGTCAGAAGTGTTAGACATCTGCTCAGTTTTAGACATAACTTTCAGTTGGATATTTTTGATATGACTCTGGCACATCTAAGCAGATAAGTACCCTTTTAGGGAAAAGCAATTTTTGTGCCATTTCTTGATGATTGAAAGTCAGGTTTGGACTTGAGCTTGTTGGTAATCATAGGCTGTGGATGTAATACGTTTTCTCTGAAAAAGAAAGTAGATGTGTGTATGGGCATCAGGTTCTACATAGGAATTTTCATACTCAGTGCCCGCTTAGTTTACAGCCTTCCCATTAGTTACTTTCTGGCAGTTTCTGTGCAGGATTTAACAAGAAAACCTTAAGGAGAAGTGAAAAAGCTCTGCAGATGGTCCAGAGGAAGCCTAAAGCCGTTTTGTGGCAGACTGCCAGATCAAATGATTGTAGATGGTCATCTAGTTTGAGTTTTCCCCATGAAATGACACAGGAAGCACATTGAGAAGCAGGCCAATCAGGAGAAGGAAAATTGAGAGACCAGAGACTGTGCTTATGTCCTGGGTGCTCCTTCTGAGGTCAGTGGCAGTATGGAGGCTGCTGTACAGCCTGCCCTGAGATGCCTGTTATTGCTGAGGCCACTATCCTTGCCTTTCTCAAGACCATCACACCATTGGCCATGAGAATGTCCAGCCATGCTAAAGTATCTATTCCTGCAGTTAGCCCTGATGCCATCTCTCAATGGTCTACATCTAGCATACAATGCTGCATAACTTTGAAAGTTTGGGGGAGATCCCTTGTTTCCTAATCAGAGAGTATGCTCAGAATGGTCTAGTAGAGTATCAGGACTCTTGGCTGCAAGTCCTAACTCTTGTTTTGGACCTTCCCACCATTTTGAGGTCTCTTCTGACATGCAGAGGTTCACCATTTCACAGACCTTGCTAGTGTATCAGATACATGTACAGGGTGCATCCTCTCATCAACACACCATTCAAACTTCCTTTCAAATCTGACAGAGATTATTGCAAGACCATTTGCCCTTTTTTAGTTATTGCAAGTTGGGCCAGATCAGACCTCCATTGTGGGGGTTGTCCTTCAGAAGAGGAAGAGGCAGCCCTCTCCAGAGAAAGAAAGAGAGAGGAAGAGCTGGGCAGGGGGATCAGAATCCTCTGAATCAGAGGGGTGGATAAATCCCAGATGGTCCTCACGAGTGATATGATTCAGAGAGAAGGCCACTCATTTGGGGAGAACCTTAGCCTTCATGACTGATCTTTTCAAATGGGATCTGGGGAAGTAGAGGCTTAAAAAAGATATATACAGATCTTGTGGGTCTGGCTTATCTCCGAGGCATTTGTAAATACTTTTAATATAACTAGATTCTCAGTCTCTTGGTTGAAGGAAACCTGACCATATTATAGGGTCTAGGATCCTTTAAGTTCCTATGTAAAAACTCAGTACCTGATTCTGCTGTGGTATCTGTAAATGCTGCCAGGGGTTCAAAGATTTTTCCTGCCTAGAGCACCCTTCCCAGTGATTGAAAGTGTAGAGTCTTAGATTGCCTTGGGAGAAGGTCTGTGCTTTTTTGCAAACCCTAGTCTTTAAGGCTGTTAATTATCAAACCCAGATGAAAACAGTACAAGGGGAAGTCATCCAACAGATGGAGGAACACTCACTCAAGCAGACCTGAAGATGAAGCTGATAAAGTTCACCATAACAGGAAAGCAAGTGGATACATATACTATTAAATGTATATACATGTGCTTATGATGCAGTGAATATATTATCTAGAGCTGTCAGTAATAGTATCTGTGATCAAAGACTTGATTAGCTGAGAACTAGACCTCTGCCAGAGGAAGTTAAGGTGCAGTTCTTTAATGCCTCGCCAGATAAATTGTTCTTTGGACACCCCCAGGAAATTTTTCATGAAACTGGAGAAGGGCAAAATTATGAAATCAGTTGCATAGCTGTTCTGTCCACCCATACCAAAATACAGTAGTAACTGTCCTACCAAAAGCTGGCCCAGTTACTGATTCCAGACATATGAATAGTAGTTAAAGGGTTAAAAGTTCTTTCAAAAGCATAATTGCTCAGGTCAAAAAGAAGTAGGGGCCAACAGGGCTGTGAGCTAGACAGAGAGCAACAGTGAGGACATTTCAATAGTTTATAACCATTTGGTGCCATCTCTAATAAAGGAACTGCTATACTAGGCAGCAGTAGAGAAGGTTCCACAGAGAGAGGAGGGGGCTGGCTTTTACTTGAGGGTTTCTTTGATGCCCTCTTTCCTCTTTTCTGCTCTGGAGGTCTGTTCTAGATTTATTAAATGTAAAGTTCCAAAGTTCATAATGTTTACCCTGCATGATCTCCTGCATGTCCTGTTAACTGATGCCATGATGACCCTGCATTTCAAGGATGTTTGTCTATATATAGACATACACAGGGACCACAGGCTCTTTCTCAGATTTAAGGCAGGAGAATTCCCATTACCAATTTACCTTCTTGTCGCCTGGGCTAGCCACTTCACCCAGGATCTTCACAAAATGTCTGGCCCCAGTGGTGACAGATTTGCAAAGTCAGGGGCATACAAATGCAACATCATGTTGGAAACTTCTAATTCAGGCTCAGACTCGGGAGTTGGTAAAAGAGCATTGACTTACACCATGTATTTTCAAAATCCTGTTGTCCTCATTGAATTTTAGTTACAACCCATCAAGGGTAATAGTCTTCCTTGGACATTGTTAGATTTTCACTAGCAGAAGGTTTTCCTTCCTCAGGACAAAGTGATGGCTTTCCATTTCACTGTTGCAGTTTTCCTTACAATAGGGATCCCCTGTCAAGGGTGGCCTGATGTCCGGTCAGTATACCAAAGCCTTTAGGTTGCTTAAGATATGCTGTACATCGCATGTATGCTCCCCGCATATATCTTGGGGCATAAAGGTGACGTCCGGACTTACCATCCTCAGAACGTCTTTGCTGCCAGTCCGAACTCCATCTGTCATCGGTCTAAATACCTGCTTCATTTGCTGGTTCACCAAGCTGTTTTCAGACAAGTGCCCCATAGGGATTTTTTCTGTTATCTTTTTTCCTTTTATTTTGTTACTTATGGGGTTCATGTCATCCAGAAAGGGTAAATACCAATGTGGGAGACCGATTCTCTATAAAGATTGTCATGAGCAGTGTTTATTTTGTCTTGGTGCTTCCCACAACCATATGTTACCACTCTGCGTAGTTGGCTTTCCTCTTTGGCCCTATATTTAGAGAACCATCGTCCTAAGCCTTTAGCAAAAGACAGTATGGAAGGAACTTCCTGCTCTGAGGGTCAGCTAATCATGAAGAAGGCCAAGAAATCGAGGTCCGATTGATTCTTCTACTGTACCACCTCTGCTGGACATCTCTCCCAAGGCTATTGAAAGCCTGGAATATCACTTGGCTGCTTTGTTGGATTCCTCTGCCGTGGCTCCTTCGTTAGATTCCTCTGCTGTGACCGCTTCAGAGGCTGGAATTAATTTGACCTCATGCATATCCTTGGAGGCCTTGCAGATGTCTGTTTCTGATGTTCATTGGGAACCATGGATGATTGTTTCCAAAGATCCTAGGGGTGTTCCTCAGATTTTGGTTAGCGAGGAAGTGACGGCTACCATTGTAGAATGCCATGCTGGGTCTGAGCCTTCTGAGTTTTACAAGGTGGATGTCCTATTGAAAAAGAAACAAAAAAAAAACAAATATGTTTCTCCTGCTTCTAAGGACCCTCAGAGTGAATGGCAGAATTTCAGTCAGTGGTTGTTTAATGCCCTTATGGCTTTGAAGCCTCCTCAAGGAGTTTCTGTCCCTGCTCCACCTTGGTCCTGTACTCCCCTCAAAAGGCCTAGGGGACAAGATTCCTTTGAGGAGGAGGTGGATTCAGATGAAGAATCCCTTGCTTATTCTTCCCAGACTCCTGCTCCCTTAGACTGTGGTTCTGAGGAAGAGGAGTCTACTATTTTCAATAGGATTGTGCCTATGTTTTTGAGGTTTACAAAAGGTATTATGAGCTTCTGCAGATGGACTCTCCTAGACCTTCTGTTGTTCCTCCTGTTTTGGCTACCTTGTTGGATGCCTTTTCTGCTGCGTCTCAGTCTCCACACTCCTAGCACCCTGTCCCCCTCAAAACCTGATGGGTTTTATAGGGTGCCTGATGATTGCAAATTTCTCTATAAATGTCCTTCTACTGGACCTCTCTGTGGTGTCGGTGGCCTCTGACAAGCCATCGCAGTTGCAGCCTTCTACAAAGTTACTTCCTTATGATAAAGACAGCAGAACTATGTAAAGATTGGGTAAAAAGGTTTATACCTCAGCTGCCCTTGCTTTTAGGGCTGTCAATTTTCAGACCCATATGCCAAGATATATTTTGAATCTTCTTTCTCAAGCCTGTCAGGTAATTTCTGACCTTCCTGATTCTGAGGGCAAGACTTCTGCTCTCTCCTTGTTAGGGGCTTCTTCTCAAGTGGCTCGCTTTTCTGTTAAGTGTTATGATGCAGCAGATGCTTCTTCTAGAGGTGCAGCTTTTGGTTCTGTGATAGGTTCATAGGTGTGTACTAGGCTAATGGCCTTGGGGCCTTTACAAGCCTAGCCCATAGAAGTGCCCTGGCATTGTGTCGCCCATCATTAGTTCCCAGTGCCTCTATCAGGTAGAGCCACTGGAGTGATCCCTGGGGTGAACTTTTTATTTCCCATCCACTCATCAAGAGCCCTCTTGAAGAGGGCTAGTGAGGTGCTCTGCTTGACATGTATGGGAAGTCTATTCCAGAGCATGGGCAGTTTCTGGGTTATGAACCTGTCCCCTCAAGCATGTTCCGCTGATTGTGGTAATAAGGTTGAGGTCTCTGGAGCGTGTGGTGCGGAGGGATTGGGATTTCTTTAGATGTAGCATTTCTAACAAAGCTGGGTCAGACATGGCTTTGTAAATCAAGCAGAGATCGCCTCTTAGTAGACTATATGAGATGAAGAATAGCTGGAGTTTTTTTGAGTCTGTCCTTGTAGGACATGTTTAAGGCCTAGGATCCTCTTCGTGAAGTACTTTTGTGACCTCTCCAGCTGTTGCAGGTGTCTAGTGAGGTACATGCCAAATGGGGCATTATACTCTGATTGGTCTAATGAGGGAAGAGTAGAGAGAAATGATGACACCTTTCTTCCTGGATGCAAAACCCTTGGTAATGAGATGTGCCACATAGAAGGACTTTTTGACCACAGTGGCAATGTGGTGGTCGAAGGAAAGGTTGCTGTCAACCTGTGTCCCCAGATCTCTTTTATAAATCCTTCAGTGTTCAGTGGGCTTACACCAATGTGGTAATTAATGGGAATTGTGTTTTTCCCAAAGGGGATGATGCATATTTTTGCATTAAACGTAAGGCCATGGTTTCGCCACCAGTCGTTGGTCTCCGTGAGATTTTTCTGTAGGATGTCTGTATCACTTGGGGAGTTAATAATGGCTCCCAGCTTGCAGTTGTCTGTGGATTTGGTCATCCAGAGTCCCTCCGTGTTGGCCTGGACGTCTGAGAAGTAGATGCCAAACAGGAGAGGACACAGGACCAATCCCTGTGGGATTCCACTCGTGACTGGTCGGCAATCTGACTTGGAGTCCACTACTTTCACACTGTATGGTCTGTCTGTGAGCCAATTTGTAACCCACCTAACGATATAGGGGCTGATGCCTAGTTTGGTGAGTTTATCAATAATTCCTGAGCAAGAAATGGTGTCAAAGGCCTTGGCCAGGTCAAGGTAGGCTGTATGAACTGCCTTACCTTCATCCACCCCTACGGTGACTGACTCAAAGAAGTCAACCAGGTTGAGCAGGCATGATCTACCTTTCACAAAACCAAACTGCGTGGGATCTAGAGTTTGGAGATTCCCTATATCCTTGTTAATTAGGTCCATGATGATGCGCTCCATAACCTTACATTTCAGACTCGTCAGGCTAATGGGGTGATAATTTCCACGGTCTGTAGTTGCTCCTCCTTTATGGAGAGGGGTGACTGTAGCAGTGCGCAATGCAGTAGGGATAAAGCCTGAGGTGAGGCTGTGAGTGAACAGAGCACACAGATGTGGTGCCAGTTCACTTTGTAATTCATGTAGTACACAGCCAGAGATATTGTCTGGTCCCATGGAAGCTGTATTCTTGGCCTTAGACAATGCGGCTTTAACCTGTGCTGCAGTAATGCAGGGTGCCTGGCATTCTTCCGGTATTGAGATTGGTTCTTAAGGTGGGAGAGAGGGGTAAAGTTGGCACTGAATCTGTCGGCCAGTTTGTTGGCAATATCTGTTGGCTCAGTATAGGAGGTACCATTGTGCAGTAACTTGGAGCAAATCTGAGTATTGCCATGGAGATTCTTGATGTAACTAAAGAAGGCTTTGTGGTGGTTTTTAGTGTCTGCCACAATTCTGCCTTCATAGCTGGCTTTGGAAGTTTTGATGATGGATCTCAACCTTTTGTTGTGGCTAATAAGGGAATTTTTCCAGTCTTGGGACTTCACCATTTTCTGCAACAGTTTTTTCCTTCTGTTGTAGAGTTTATTAATTGCAGGGGACCACCAGACTGGCTTCCTTTTTTTGGAGGAGAGCGTCTTGGTTCTGTTGGGTATGCATTTATGTACGTGTTCGTACAGTGCATTGGTGTATGATTTGGAATCGTGCACTTATTTTTCATTGCCATGGGTGCCGTGAAGTTAGCCACCTCTGTTTTTAGGAGTCCAGAGTCAGCTTTGGAGAAGTTTTTCATGGTGGATAGCTTTGTGGGGGGTGTGGGTGAGATGTGGATTTCCATGGTGATTAGTTTGTGGTCGGATCTAACCAGGGAGGAATTGACTATTGGTGTAGAGCAGAGGTTGCCCATGTTGGTAATAACCAGGTCAAGGATGTTGCTTCCCCTAGTGGGGGTAAGAATGAGCTGGTCCAAGGCATTGGAATTGATGAATTCCAGGAAGCGGTTGGCCAGTGCATTGGTGCTTGAGTAGTTTTCCCTCTTGATAGAAGGGTAGTTGAAATCTCCTAGTATGAAAGTGCTGGATTGGACCCTGATAGATTCCAGGGTGCTTAGGAATGTGGAGTGAGAGTCTAGGGACATGGTTGGGGACCCTGTAGCAGGCTGTGACCTGAATTGCAGTCTTACCCAATGTTAGTTGTACCTGAAGTATCTCAGATGCATTATGCTGGGCTAGTAGTCTGGAGGTCTGCATTTCCTTTATGAATATGGAGACACCGCCGCCTTTGGAGCTTTGGTCCCTGTTTTAGGGCTGAAAGATGTGGAATGAGTTATAGCCTGGTAGTGCAGGGGTGCTTTCTGCTGCTTTAAACCAAGTCTCCGTTACAGCACAAATGTTGATGTTCTCCATTTTGAGGAGTGCTTTGACCGAGTGCATCATGAGATTTAGACTTCTAGCGTTGAGCAGCATGACCCTCAGGTTGCATTTATTTATAGCTGTTATGGTGGTAATTTGGTCTTTGGAACACCACCTAAAAAAGGCACTATAGGGGTGGCAGGAGCCTTACCAAGTACCTGGAAACCCAGGGGTGACAGATGCAGGCCATCTCTGGCAAAGCATCGAGGTCTGGCGGTCATGTCATCCCAAGCAGACAGATACTGGATTCCCTTGGAATGACACCAGAAACTTAGCCAATTGTTTAAGTCATTCATTTTTTGTTTGTACTGCGCTGTCATTCTGGGTGATGGTAGGATACTGCTCAGGGCTAGTGTCATACCTGCCTGGGCCACATAATCAGAGAACTCCACCATTTCTCTTTTCATGTAGTCCAAGGAGGTGCGTCTCAGGTCATTCACACCCTCATGGACAATGACAGAGTCATCATTGTACTTGTTGTGGAGCAACATGAGTGCGTGTGTTGTGTCGGATTCTGGCACCTGACAGACAGCTGACTGTTACCTTCTCCTTATTCAGCCTAGTGAGTGAGATATGTGTGCCTCACTATTGAGTCACCTATGATTAGTGTATTGGGCAAGTTGTTTAGGCTGAGGGGCACACTGTGGAGGTGAGCTATGTGTCCTGTGGTATGTGCTGTGTTGTGGTGGTAGAGTGTGTTTCTGTCTTGGAAGTCTCTGCTGTTTGGGTAAATTTCTATTGAGTCCCTCCGCAAAGGTGGGTGTGTGGTTTGTGTTTTTATGAGAGAGCTGTGATAGTGGGTGTTCCATGTGGTGTGGTGCAGGTGTTGACCTTCTCCTATTGACCAGCTAGTCCAGTCTTGGCTGGAGAGTGCACAGCTTCCAATTTGGTCATATAAGTGCATCTCTCTCAAGTCTGAGTGTTGGGAGGTAAGAGGAGAGTGTTGTCTGTGTACATGTAGCAGTTGCTACACTGCCTCAGAATGCCAAAGTGCACCAGGTTAATAGGAGAAAGCCCAGGAAACTGATGTTTAATCATGCCAGGAGGAGTGGTCATAACTACTAAGTACTCAAGCTATTTCTGTGAAGAACGACTAGTGCTGATGGCTCTTAGTTGTGCTGTAATATTTGCTACAAAACCTGTTGAAGTGCAAGAGAGAAAGAACTAGCAAGATCTAAGGGAAAAACTGAAGAGCAGACTTTCTGGCACCAGTAATAGTTTACCTCAGCTCAGCGCCACTGAGCAGAGCTTAAACAAGTGCAAACCCATAGAATTGCGGGCTTTTAAACCAGAAAGTTGAAAGGGATGGAAAAACTGCCCAAACGTTCAATAAACTGCAATTTCTGGCCAGATACAACTCCTCTTGTGGTAGGTAGGCTTACCTAGTGCTTCCCACTGATCAGCTAGAAGGCTTCCCTCCAACACAGAAAGGTTTGGGGGGGGGCTCAGAAGCTTACAAACAGTCCTGAATACAGCAAATCTGTATCTGGACTACACTGATTACAGCAAAGGTGGGAAATAAGCTTAGAATTTTTTTTAATACAGAAAAGCAGCTAAAACAGCACTAAAACAATTCAAATGCAGAGCAAGTTAGCACACTTTGAGTGTGTAGCAATATTAAAGCAAATACAGTTTAAATAAATGCAATTAAATTAAAAAAATTACTAAAAACGTGCAGAAAACAGTAAATTAGGAAAAAATCAAAATGGGGCCACTTAGAGTATCAGAAAACAATGCCAGATATTCCTGGCTTTGGCTTCAACCTTTGCCTAATGATATTAAGGCTAAGTTGATGGATGCCCCTCTGGATAACAAAAACTTATTTGGTGCAGTTGCTGCTGATTTTTTTTAACTCTCTTCACGATAAGGGCACAGTTTTACAGGAACTAAAACTTGTTTTTGTCACTCCTGTGCCTAAATTTCAAAGGAATTATCCTAATAAGTTGCCATTTGTTCATAGGCAGTCCCATCCTCCTCCCAAGGGTAAAACGGTGGGAAACTGGTTCTTCCTGCTAAAGCTACCCATACTCCTCTGACACAGAAATCTCCTTTTCCTGACAAACCAGGTGCTGTCCGACTACCCTGTTCTTCTCAGCCGCATTCCTCTTTCTCTTTTTCTTTCCCTATCCCTTCCAGTTTGGTAAAGATTACTTAGGAGTCCTGGCTTCTGTCCATTATCTACCTAGGGTACTACCTGGTCTGGAAATCTCTTCCTCCTTTCATGGGCATTCCTCATCCCTCTCAAGAACAGTTGGCGTTTTTTCCATGGGTGCTTCAGGATCTTTTGACTCGTGGAACTATTCAGGAAGTTCCAGTTTCTCAAAGGGGAGAGGGGTTTTAATCTAGAATGTACTTAGTCCCCAGGACAGAAGGCACTTGGAGACCCATTCTGGATCTCTCTCACCTAAACACCTTCCTGAAGGTCCCTTCCTTTCAGATGCTGTCCCTTCAGACTTTGTTCCCTCTGCTGCTTCCTTAGGCTTTTCTAGTGTCTCCGGACCTCAAGAATGCTTTTCATATCCCTATTCATTCCCTTTTCAGGATGTTTGTACATTTCTCTGTTGCTTCCTGGCATTTTCAGTTTTCTGCTTTCCCCTTTGTTCTTTCTACTGCCTCAAGGGTATTCACCAAAGGCCTTGTTCCTGTGATTGCTATTTGCAGGCTAAGGGAAATACAGGTCTTCCCCTACTTAGATGATCTTTTTCAGGCATCCTCTCTAGAGATTCTGTTGCAGCATCTTCACTTGGCCATTTCTGTCTTGCAAAGCCTGGGGTTCACTATAAGTTTCCAAATGTCCTTTCCGATTCCTTCTCAGGATCATGTATTTCTGGGGTGCAGGATTCAGACTGTTCCATTGCTGCCACCCCTGCCTCCTCTCAAGGCCTTAACTCTCATTTCTTTCTTTCGGTCCCTTCTTCTGGCCTCACTCACAGCCAGGGAGTTTGAGAGCTCTAGGTTTTATGGTCTTAACCATTCTGGTGCTCCCTTTTGCTAAACTCCACATGAGAAAACTTCATTGGTTTCTAAAGTCACTTTGGCTTCTGTATTCTCATCCCTTCGATTTTTTTTAGTTCCCCCTCTTCCATGTCTCATGCTGGAATTTCAGTGGTAGATTCAGCAGTTCACTCTTAATCCAGGGCTCCCATTTCAACCCCCTGCTCCCTCTCAGGATTTGTTCACAGACACTTCAGACTTGGAATGGGGAGCTTCTTTCTGCTCTCTAAAGGTGCAGGGTCCTTTGTCGCCTTAACAAAGGAATTACCACATCAGTGTCAAATAAATGAGTGCTCTTCTGCTGGCTCTTCAAGCATTTCACCCTCTAGTCTCCCCAGGGCCACTCAAGGTGTGTACAGATGATACCACAGTGATGTGGTATGTCAACAAGCAAAGGGGGATGAGATCTTACCTCCTGTGCTGGTTGGCACTTCTAGTGTGGGAACTAGCTATCCAGTATTGTGTGACACTTCAGGTAGTTTACATTCTCTCAGGTCAGAACATTATGGCAGACCCTCTGAGCAGGTTCATAAAACAATCCCACAAGTGGATGCTTCACAGGTATGTATTTCTGGGCATGGTCCAACAGTGGGGTATTCCTCAGGTGGATCTTTTTGCCTCCCCTCTGAACATACAAATTCCTCTTTTTTGTGCCAAAATCCCAGGTCCTCTGGTGTGGAAGGTGGATGCCCTCTCTTTTTCCTAGAAGGGGTTGTTTCTTTATGCCTTCCCTCCCCTTTCTCTCATTCCAAAACTCCTGTTCAAAATACAAGATGCTCTCAAAATCTTGCTGGTGATTCCCTTTTGGCCCAGACAGTATTGGTTCCCTCTTCTTCTGCATTTAGCCAAGGGCAGTCATCACAAGTTACCTCACCAGGTGGACCTACTCATACAAGATGAGGGATATCTCATCCATCCCCACCTGTCCACTCGTCAACTGACACTGTGGGTGATAGGATTCTGTTTGGTGTCTGGGGTTCTGTAGGAAACTAGGACGCCCACAGCTACTTTTCCAAATGGAAGAGGTTTTGTATTTGATGTCTTTCTCGTAACTTGGATCCACTTTCTGTGATGGTTCCTTTGGTTCTGTCTTATCTGTGGAACTGCTCAATGCTGGATTGGCTTAGTCTTCTGTTAAGGCCCACATATCAGCTATTTCTGCTTATAGTTTCATAGGTTCATTGTCTGCCTTTATCACCTCCTTTAGCTAAGGTATCCTTCATATTAGGCTTCCCAGGAAGCCTGTCGCTCCTCCCTGGGATCTTAATTTTGTTTTGGAAAACTTGACCCAGGCTCTTTCTGAGCCTGTAAGTTCAGCTTCCTTATATTATTGTTCTTGGAAGACTATACTTTTGTTGGCCCTTACTTCTGCCAGACGGGTATCTGAGCTTCAAGCCGTTGTAGCATGTCCTGCCTTTTTTTAGTGTTCAATAAGGACAAGGTGTCCCTTCATACTAATCCTTCTTTTATCCCCAAAGTGGTGAATAATTTGTCTCTTAATCAGTCTATTAATTTGCCTACTTTTTTCCTTTCTCCGCAAACAGCTAGAGAGAAGGTGCTGCATACTTTGGATGTGTATAGACAACTCATATTTTGCTTGGATAAGACTAAGAGTTTTTGTAAATCTGATTAGCTCTTTATTTCCCTTTGTCCTAGATCCTTAGGAATGGCTGTTTCCAAACAAACTATTTCTTCTTGGATTTCTAAAGCCATTTTTTTTGTTATTCCTTTCATGGCAAGAGCCTTTCTTCTTCTGTTAAGGCTCATTCTTCTAGGGCTGTAGCTTCTTCTGGTACTTTTTTTCAAGGGTCTGGATACTAACTCCATTTTTGCAGTAGCTACCTGGGCTTCTGTGCATATGTTTGCCAAGGACTGTAAGTTGGATATGATATCCAGAGCTAGATCTGGCTTTACTAGAGAAATTCTCTGCTGGTCTTTCCTCCTCCCTCTCTTCTTCGTGAGCTTTTGCACTCTCCCTGTTGAAAGGAATACTGCCACAGTGAAATGGAAGGACATAGTACAGTTGTGTAAGAACTTACCATAACTGTAGATGTCCTTCTCTTCACTGTTGCAGTATTCACTCCATCCTCCCCCTGGTTCTTTTCTCTTCTGGATGTAATTGTTACCTCTCTACTCCTTGTACTGGCATTCCTACTGGTGTTCTCAGTTCTGATGGTGGTATGTCCAGACGACACCTTTATGCCCTACACTATACTCGGGATAAGTGTGACATATGGCATACCTTAAGCAAACTAATTGCTTTGGTATACTGGCTGGACATTGGGCCACCCTTGATAGGGGATCCCTATTGTAAGGAATACTGCAGCAGTGACGAGAAGAGCATCTACCATTATGGTAAGTTCTTACACTGCTGTACTGTCTTCCTCACCCATTTCTTCCTAGAGATGGCCAGAAGGGATTGTGTGCCATCAGTAGAATACCCAAGAATACTGACCTGTATTAAATAAAAGATCTCAAGATGCACTCAACCGCATTTATTGAATACTAAAACAAAACCACACAAAAAAGGTCAAAGAAAAATATATAAAAACATTAAGATCAAACTTTAATAAATGCAAAAAAATATATTGTAACTGGTAAGCGCTTTTGTCCCAAAAACATAGAACTTCATCAGACTAAGTTACACTCATCTCAAAACCATTATTAAATACATTTTCTAATAGTTACATGACCTCCAAAAGGCCACATGACTTTAATCAATGTTTTAACCCTTCTTTTTTAACACTACCTTAAAATTGTCTCTCCCATTTAAACCAGGAGGACTACATGCATTCAGTCTAATCTGCCAACAGTATTCCTACCAATCCAAATCATCCTCCGCTTCTAACCTCTCACTATAATTAAAAACTTGATCTATAACTGAAAATCTAAAACTAACATCAGTATTCCCACCATGCTTTAACACAACATGCTTTGCTAAACCATTACTCACATCCTTCATAGCTAGTGCTCTCGTATGCTCATACATTATTTTATTGAGCTCCCTCACTGTTCTGCCTATGTAAAACGCAGAATATAAATTGCACAAGGTAACATAAACCACAAATCTGGACCTACAGCTATCCTTACATTTTAACATTCACTTCCTGACCTTCTGACACTAATGGACAAAACTTACAATTCCCACACAACATTCCCTTGTTGTCATTCAAAACTACATTGCTTTTTTTAAAATACTCCTTTAGACTCTTCCCCCTTATAGACACAAAAACTGGTTTCTCAGATATTACCTCCCTTAAATCTACAAAATTAGTACGAAACCTCCAATTATTAGTAATTGTTTTCCTTATACTCTTTTCATCAACTGAATTAGGAAAACACAAGTCAAAACTATATTTATCTGGGTTACCTCTCCTATTTGCCTGAGCATAATAGTTATCCCCTCTTTCATGTAAAGCTATAACTTCACTTTTCATCTTTTGGACTAAATCCATCAGGTAACTCCTCAAATAAAATCTATTTTCCATCGCAAAATATTCAATACAACTTTTCAGTAAAAGAACGGATGAGCATATGAGAGAAGTAGCTACGAAGTATATGAGTAATTTTGTTTTTATTTTATTGTATTTTAAAATTACTCATTTTATTTTAAAATTACTCGTATCCTTCGTAGCTACTGCTCTCGTATGGTTGTACGTTCTTTTATTGAAAAGTTGTATTGAATGTTTTGCGATGGAAAATAGGTGGCTTAGCAAAGCATGTTGTGTTAAAGTATGGTGGGAATAGTGATGTTAGTTTTAGTTTTTCAGTTATAGATAACATTTTTAGTTATAGTGAGTGGTTAGAAGCGGAGAATGATTTGGATTGGAAGGAATGTTGGCATATTAGATTGATAGCATGTAGTCCTCCTGGTTTAAATGGGAGAGAACATTTTAAGGCAGTGCTGAAAAAGAAGGGGTTAAAACATTAAGTCATGTGGCCTTTTGGAGGTCATTTGACTATTAGAATATGTATTTAATGGTTTTGAGGTGAGTAACTTGGTCTGAAGCAGTTCCATGTTTTTGGGACAAAAGCACTTACCAGTTGCAATATATTTTTTTGTGTTTATTAAAGTTGGATCTTAAAGTTTTTATATATTTTTCTTTGACCATTTTTTTGAATGCTGACGTATGCCATTCATCATCTCATGATTACTCTGGCAAGATTATACATGAAGTTACAGTGGTACATTTGGAGTGTTTGGCAGAAGTATACTCTGTCCCTCTAGGAAAACTGTGCCCTTGAAAATGGAAATATGTCCTGCTATAGAGCCTTTACATATTTAGAAATGTAGGCTCTTCCTTCTGAGAGGCTCCTGAGACCTGGATCTTAACTACAGATCTTCAGATATGCCTTTGGGAGTCCATTCAGCCAGTCTAAAGGTACAGCACACAAGATCAAGGGCCAGCCAAGGAAGGACTTCAGTTTCAGAGAGATGATGACAGTGATGCTGGCTGTCAGAAGAAAACTAATCAGGAGATGGAGGTCCTACACCAAACAATAGAAAAACAGACTGTGATTTGGTAAAACAGTAGGCAGAGATGAACCCATCTTTGCAGGATGGTCTTTCAAGGTTGGGAGATGACCTTAGAGCCCATTATGACCCAAAGGTCTTCAAATGTGTGATTTCAGCAAAATACTGTGGTGGATCAGTTGTGCTAGATGGCTATATAACCACATAAATGAATATTAGACAGGGGCACCTTTCTAGATCTACTTGCAGGTAGGAGTTTACCTGAAGTCAACACTTGTGCTTCTCTGAGCAACAGGCAGCTAAAGAAGTTCTATTTGAAACTCCCAAACAAGGCAGCTTTGTCAATGGATGCCCTCTCCTTCATCTGGATAGGACTATTCCTCTGCTTCCTCTGTGCTTATCCTGCAGTACCTCTCCTCCCTAGCATGACCCAAAATGTAGGAGAGGAAAAGCCAGAAATTATTTCATAGCCTCCTTATTGTAGATGATGGTGGAAGAAACAGTAGCTCTGTCGCAACATGCGCATATCTTCACTCAGTTCAAGGCGTCCTTGGTGCATCTGCAGACCCTCAGACTAATGGACAGTATGGATTTTCTGACCCACTTACTCTTTGGGCACTTATTTTCAGAGGACATGCTAAGATGTATGAGGGGAAGCTAAAGGCCTGGTACTAGGAAGTCCTGTTTAGCTAAATGTAAGAGGTTCTTCCTTTGTTGTCAAAGGATGTATTAGGCAATCAGTATGGCAGGAGTGCCCTTCATTTTGAAATATCTCTGAGATCTGTTTGCAGTAGGATTAGCCTGCTCCTCAGTGAAGGTACACTTGTTTGGTATCGCAGTAGTTACTGGTAAAGCAGGTTTTCAAAAGGCCTTCCAGATAGGGGCCAGCTAGATGAAGCATTGTGCTGGAAATTGTCCCTTGAAACAGGTTGCCACTACCCATTTAAAGTATCTGTCTAGTCACAGTAGCCTTAAAAATTTTGAACTCCAAGACCTCCGGTGTATGGAGTCCTTTTTGGTTTTCCATAGGGACAGAGTCGACTTGTGAACAAACTTTTCGTTTTAATTACATAAGGCATTTAGTTGACTGTATTCTTCTCTAGCCATCGGAATATAAGGGGGAGAGGCTTTTGCACCGCTGGTTGTTCACAGACATCGGAGGGACTGTTTGCATACAACCAAAAACAGAATGGCTTTTTGTGGAAGGTAGCCTGCTCATTAACAGATAATCTAAATGGCTGATTCCTTGAATTACATATTCTAATTTATTCTACTTTGCCTGTGGGTGAGAGGACCCTACAAGGGTACTTTGAAACTTTCCATAGCTGTGTCATTCAGCATGCATGCTTTTTGCAGATTTAGTGATGCAGAAAAGAAATCAGAACAGCATTAGTGTATCATGTGCCTTTCAGAATCTCTGCCACTCAGAATACATGTATTGTGTAAACTTGGTGAAGCAGAACAAGAAATAGTGCTGCATTGATGTGTTGTGTGTTACTTGCTTATGTATGTTGTAGTTCTCTGGCAGGAAAATTCAAATGAATACACACAGGATGTTAAGATGTTGCATGATGATTTTTGATAACCAGAAAGCATCCATATCAGGGGAATCCTGACATCAAGAGCATGGAAGCCATAGCAGAGTAGATTTGAGGAGGATGAATTATGAAATAGGTTGTGTAGGTCTGGCTGAGTGAAGATAGTAGGATAGCTGAACTAAGTAAGTATATGTTCCTAAGATTTGGAGTGCAAAATAGGAGAGGTGGTTGCTCAGACTTACTTGTATACAATCTGAATCAAATAGGCAGGTAAGGAAAAATGTACAAAGTAAAATCAGTCATGTACAGGTAAATAAGTATGAATTTATTCTGTCTTTAAGCTGTCTGATATTAACTGTACTAATTAATGGTATTTTTATGTCTGTAGGCCAGCATTTCTTCCTGATCCCAATGATGGCAGCCTGTATACTTTAGGTGGAAAAAATAATGAAGGTCTGACGGTGAGTATTTTTCTTGCTGTCTCTGTCTTTCTCAGTCTGCAAACATCCCCCACTCACATGTATTAATAGTCTTTCCTAAATGACAGTTGACCTTTTCAGGATCTATTTGTTTCACAGTAGTTCTGTAGCCCAGTCATCCTGGTGACAAGACTTCCTGGAATTGGGAAATCACCAGGTGAAAATACATACCTTAAGTCAGATAGAAAGGATTTTATGAACACTTATCATGAAATGTCAGTCTTTTCCAGCTTCCCTCTTTGCATCTTGACTTGGGTGCTGTTATGTGGAGAGTGTGGCCATGCTGTGCTGTTGTCCTACAGTACTACCACCTGTTCTTCATCTACCACTCATCCTAGGCTACGCAGGCGAGAACTTTCAGTGCAGTTTTTGTCACCTCCACAATGGTACCTCATCAGATAGTCAAAAATCATTGAAAGTTTTGGTGATTTCACAATATATGTTTTGTATTCCCCTACACTCATCACACTCTAATAAGTCTAAATACACTGTCTTCATTGATGTCCTTTTATGTCATTGTTGCAGTATTGTTTACTATAGGGATCTCCTGCCTAGAATAGCCCGATGTTCAGCCAGTATACGAAAGCTTTATGATCTTGTATGTGCTGTACGTCACATGTTTGTGCTCTGCACAGGACATAGGGTGTAAAGATGACATATGGATGCAGTTGGCCAGATCTCCTTTGCTGCCAGTCTGAACTCATTATTGCTTATTGGTCTGACTGCCTTATTGTTGTACTGAATACCTAGCAGGCAAGTGCTTCATTGGGGTCATTTTTTCTTTCCTTTGATCTTGTATTTTATTTTGCTTACCTAGAGTTCATGTCATCCAAGAAGAGAAAATAGCAGTTTTGGAGGCAGATTCCCCGTAATCAGTGTCTCTGGGTGCTTCCCATGACCATTCCTGTTACAATATCTGTATGGCATTTGTGCCTAAGACACTCAGCAGCCATTTGTCTTGAAAACCAATGGTGTAAACTGTTAGCCCAGGGTAGCATGGTGGAGTCCATTAACCCCAAGATACTCCTTTTAGGTAAGAAGGCCAAGAAGTCTTTGCTGGATTCTTTAGCTGTTCAGTCTCCACCCAGGATACCTGTAAAAGGAGGTGATAGCTCTGTAAGTTGTACAGCGTCTACATTAGATTCCTCTGCCACAACCATATTGGAGGCCAGCACTGATCTGTTTTTTTTTTGCATGTCTTCTGAGGCTTTGCGGGCATCTGCTCTGGACATCGAGGGGGAACTGTGGTTGATAATCTCGGAGGGTCCTAGAGAAATTTCATAGTTATTGGTTAGGGGGGAGGAGGAAGTTCCTGGTACTATTAACTGAATCTCGCCAAGGGTCAGAACCTCTGGTATTTGTTAGGATTCACATCCCTTCCAAGAAAAGAAAAAAAAAAAGAAACCTCTTTCAGTCCATCCTACGGATCTTCAAAGGGAATGGCAAGAGTTTGCTCGGGGCTTGTTGTTTTACCTTGATGGCCTCCTCAGCGGGTTTTGATGCCTGCTCCTCCTTGGACTTCTGCCCCTTCTAAACAGCTTAAGGTACGGGATTCCATGGATGAGGATCCTTATCCTGTACTTCTCAGATGCCTTTACCTTTGACTTGTGGTTCTGATGAGAAGAAACTGTTAGCCCTGAGTCTTCTTATGAGGAACTGTCCTTAGGGGCACATTTGCTAGGATGACGGGAATACTTTAAGTGGGATTCTTCTCGAGTGTCTGATACTAAGAGGAGATGATATGAGGTGCTTCAGGTGGATACTCCTAAACCCTTGGCAGATTGTCCTGCGTTGGCTGCCTTTTTAGACACTTTCATTGCTGTTTTCAAATTTCCTGATTCTCATCCTCCTGCTCCTAAGAAACCTGATAGATTTTATAAGATCCCTGAAGATTATCAATTTTTATTTGTGTCCTTCTGCTGAAATTGCTGCATTGCCAGTCTCTTAGCTCTTGCACTCTTCCAAACTTTTGCCTTCTGATAAGGATAGTAGGGCAATGGAGAGGATTGGTAAGAAGGTTTACACTGCTTCTGATTTGGACTTTAGGGCTGTTAATTACCAGACCTGTACGACCAGATATGCTGTGGCCTTGATCGCTCAGGCTTGTCAGGTTATTTCTTACCTCTCTGATTCTGAATGCAAATCTTCTGCCTTCTCCTTATTTAGGTTCTGCTTCTCAAGTGACTTGCCACTCTGTCAAGTGTAGCTATAATGCTGCTGATGCCTCTGCCATGGCTGCTGCTTTTGGTACTGTCATGAAGATTTGTCTCCAGTCTTTGCCTGAGGACATTAAAGCCAAGTTGTTGGATGCTTCTTTGGATAATAAACACTTAGAGCAGCTTGCTATGTCCCTTCACCTTTCCCTTTGTCTTCCAAATTGGCTTCCCATCACTTCACACTCTTGGGTTCTGTCATCTGTCAAGGTTACTTCATGGTATGGAATTCTCTCCCTCCTTTTTCAGGGATTCCACAACCTCTCTAGAGCAGCTTCTTCATTTTCCGGAGATCCTAGGGTCCCGGGCGAACCAAGGGAACCATTCAGCCTGTTTCCCTTTCCCAAGTGGGAAAAGATTTTTTATTCCAGTATGTTTCTGGTTCCTTAAAAGGAGGACACTTGGACTGGTATTCTGGATCTCTCCCTGCTCAACACCTTTCTCAAGGTCCCCTATTTTCTGATGTTTATTTTTCAAACCCTGTTGCCTTTTTTACTACCCCAGGCTTTTCTCATGTCTTTGGATCTGAAAGATGCTTACCGTTCTGTCCCTATTCACCCTCATTTTTCATAAAGTTTGTACATGTCTCTATTTCTTCCTCTCATTTTCAGTTTTTTGCTTTGCTCTTTGGCCGGTCTGCCGCGCCAAAGGTATTCACAAAATGCCTTGCTCCTGTGATTGCTATCTGCAGACTCCAAGGCTTAGAATTTTCCCTTATCTAGATGACCTGTTGCTTCGGGCATCTTCTCCCAGTGTACTGTTACAGGACCTGGAGTTAACCATCTATCTTCTTCAAAGTCTGGGATTCACTATCAATTTCCAAAAGTCTGTCCTGACTCCTTCTTAGGATCGTGTATATCTGGGATGCAGGATTCAGACAGTGCCAATGCTGGATCTCTTCCACCTCCAAAAGTTTTGTCATTGATTACCTTTTTTTAGTCTCTTCTTCCTCTGACTACTGTTCCAGCCAGTTTGTTCAGATCTTGGGATTCATGGGCTCTTCTATTCCAGTGCTTCCTCTTGCCAGACTGCATATGCAGAAGCTTCAGTGGTACCTCAAGTTGGTTTTGCTGCAGCATTGCCATCCACTGGGTTTCATTGTACCTCTCCGTCCTTGTCTAAAAAAGGAATTTGAGTAATGGATTCGATAGTTTGCTCTCGATCCAGGCCTACCCTGTCAGCTTCTAGTCCCTTTCCAAGAACTGTTCACTGATGCCTCAGACATGGGATGGGAGAGGGCTTCATGTGGTCACCTGAAAGTTCAGGGTCTGTGCCCCCCATCAGAAATCAGACTATATCAACATCAAGGAAATGAGAGCTCTGATTCTGGCTCTTCAGCCTTTTCACCACTTGTTCTGTCCAGAACCCTTAAAGGTATACACAGACAACACTACAATGATGTGGTATGCCTCTGGCAGGTAAGCATAAAATCTTACCTCCTGTGCAGGATGGCTCTTCAGGCCTGGGAGGTGACTGTCCATTATTAGTTAACTCTTCAGGCAGTATACATTCCTTCAGAGAACAGTCTAGTGGCAGATTCTCTGAGCAGGTCCAAAACGCAGGCTTATGAATAGATGCTTCACAGAAATGCGTTTCTGGGCATTGTTCGTCAGTGTGGGGTATTCCTCAGGTAGATCTTTTTACCTCCCCCTCTGAACAGGCAGCTCCCGCTCTTCTGTTTCAGAATGCTGTGCCATCTGGCGTGGAAGATGGATGCCCTTTCTTTTCCTTGGAAGGGTAGATTTCTTTGCTTTCCTTCCTCTTCCTCTACTTCCAAGAGTCTTGCAGAAGATACAGTTGGACTCCCCAAAAATGTTGCTAGTGACTCCCTTTTGGCCAAGACAGCACTGGTTTCCCCTCTTAATGCATCTGGCCAGGGTCAATCACCACCAGTTACTTCCCCAGTTGTACCTCACGCAGGATAAGGGGTCTCTCATCCATCCTTACTTGTAAACTCTTCACTCTTCAGTCTTGAGAAAAGGACAGCTATGTTAGAATGCTGTTTATTGACTTCAGTTCAGCATTCAATGCTGTCATCCCACAAACAGTTAATGGAAAAACCTGATGTGATGTTGTTCAATCTCACCATTCATTCTTCACTGATGGGTTCGGAGCCGATCCATCGGCTCTGACACGGCTGATAGCAAAGCTCAGGGTTTGCCAGTAGCTCGAGACCAAGCTCCTTATCCCATGATGCACTGCTGGAATTACCTCAGATCTAATTTGTCGCAGCACAGATCTCAGTGGTTCCAGTTCGCTCGAGCCTTGTTTTTGACACAAAATCGTTTTACGCAAGTTCTTTTGGAAAAATTCTTTAACTTTTATAGATAGTTATATATTCAGCTCCTGTAGTTGTCTCTTTAGACTTAATCCCTTGGTGCTTCATAGTTTTAAATATTTGTAGCGGCCTCGTGTTAGGCCTAGTTATTCAGTGTGTGTGTTTCCTTACTTCTTTACTGTGCGTTAGACTTTTAATAGTGTGCTGTTACACTTTTAGTAGAGTTGGCCTTCTTTTCTTAGGCCATTGTTAGTGTGTGTTCTGTTTTAAAGTTGAGCCTAAGGATAGCTTTAACTTTTAGGCTGTTTCATACTGTTGGCCGTTTTTCTCCGGCCATTTGTTAAACTGTGTTGGTTGGAGTGTTTCTTGAGCCTTGGATACATTTTCTTCTAGGTTTTTTTAGCCTGTTTAGTCTGTGTATTGTTTGTTAATATGTCTGAAGAAAAAGACCGGCACCCACAGTCTGGATTCAGAAAATGTCCAGACTGCGGGAAAAAGATGTCTCTCACTGATGGGCATGTTCAGTGTGTGTATTGTTTGGGTGCAGTGCACTTGCAAGAGTCCTGTAGCATTTGCCATTCCTTTTCTTCAAGGGTTCTTTTAGAGAGGAAAAGGAAACTTGTGGATCGAGGTTTGCTGAAGCATCCTTTTACTGAAGCTTTGTCTGACCAGGATGGGGCCAGCAAGTCTTCTAAATCATCAAAATCATCTACTGAATCTAAGGCATCTAAAAAGTCTAAGAAAGTGGAGGATTCCAGGACTTCGGCTCCACAGCTCTCAAAGCAGAGTGTCTCTTCTTTTCAGAGCCGTTTTGGAGCCGGTCTCTGAGAGACCTGTATCTCCACTCCTCCAATCGGCACCTTCGGTGTACTCCTCTAGATCTTCTGTCAGCCTCTCAGATTTGGATATGGACCGATTGGTGCAGAAGCTCTTACAGGCACCAGGCCTTGCTAAATTGTCTGCTCTGACTCCAGTGTCGTGACTGAAGACCACCATACCGGATTTGACTGCTCCTCCTCCGAGCCGTACCGGATCTTTGGAGCCGGAGGGGGGCTGACCTGCTGTTTGTGGAGCCTTTGGAGCCGAGATTTGCTACGGTGTCATCGGTTCCATCTACTCTGACGTCCTCAGCACCGACCGGGGACTCTGGGGGCTGACACTCTCCTGTTGGGGCCGGGGAGGATAGTTGCACTGACTTGTCGCAGACTCTTCCTGTCGGGGCCTCTGCTCAGATAAACTCGGCTCCTACCTCTGGCTCGGAGCCCATGGCCTCGGTGCGGGAGGGGATGGCGGTTCCCTCGGGTCTGTCAACTCCTTCTCATCGGAGCCATGATGCTTTCAAAGCCATGAGGAGAGCTTTGTCCCCAAAGACATCTTTGACACCAGGTCTGGCCTCTTCTTCCCCCAAAGTGCCTGTGTCTGCTTCTGCCTCCATCGTCCAGGCCAAGCGTAGAGACCCTGAGCCTCAGGTAGCCCCACAGGATGCCCCTTGCTCTTCCAAGACCTCCCCAGAGGCTCCCACTGAGGAGGCCCCCAGGAAGAGTGTGTGTAAGAGGAGACACTTGGACTCCCCACAGGAGTGTTTGACATCTGATACTGACTTGGATGAGTCAGAAGGGTCCCCACGATTCCTCTCTGAGGATATCTCCTTTGCGGAGATACTCAAGATCCTTAGGCAGGGGGGTGATTGGCAATCCAGATGCCCTACTGAAGACAAGTCAGTTCTTCTGAAGGCCTTCGGGTCTCAACCTTCCACCTCTTGGGTGTCTCCGCCCTTTGATGAGCGCATGCAGCTGGTCTCTCGAAGGGTGTGGTAGTCACCAGAGTCCATGGCATTTTCAGGGAATGACCGCCCAAGACATGTGAATGGATCAAGAGTCACACCTGCATATCAATGTTCTGGAGATGAGAGCAGTACGTCTGGCGTTGCAGTACTTTCAGGACTCTCTTCCTCTAGGGACGATTGCAATTCAGACATGTCGGTAGTCTGGTACTTGGGCAAGCAAGGCGGGACCAAGTCTTTACCCCCTTTGCCGAGAAGCCCTCAGAGTTTGGCAGTGGGCTATCTCCTCCCAGCGCTTTCTGTTAGCAACGCACGTCCCGGGAAGATCCAATGTGATAGCAGACAAACTGAGCCGGGCAATTTTGTTGCCACACGAATGGTCCCTCAAACAAAAGATTGCGGACAGGATTTTTCACAAATGGGGCCAGCCTTGCTGTGATCTTTTTGCCAGTCACATCAACACCAAATGCAGAAGCTACTTTGCCCCGATTTCCCCTTCGGGACAACCCCCGAGAGACGCACTCTTACACTATTGGCCTCCGGGTCACCTCTGTGCATTCCCTCCAAAAAGCAATGTTGTTGGGAAGGACTATCATCCTCATAGCCCCACAGTGGCCTCGGCAGATTTGGTTCCCATTTCTTCATCATCTGTTGGAGGATCCATGGATTCTGGACTCTGTTCCAGACCGTCTGACACATCCGTCGGGGACCTCCATCCCTCCTTGCAGTCACTGAAGCGCACAGCTTGGCTGCTCCAGTTCCCCTCATAGCCAGGCTTCATGATCTTTCTGATGAAGCAAGACGGATCCTCTTGTCTCATAAGCCGCCCACCAGAAGACTATATCTTAATAAATGGAAGATATTTTCCATATGGGCTTCTAAGCAGAACATTGATCCTTATCAAGCCCCTTTGATGTCCATTTTAGAATTCTTGACTGATTTTTAATGAAGGAACTGCAGCTGCTGCACTTCGGGTCCAGTCGGCTGCTATATTTAACTTTCCTCAAGGAAGTGGACAGGCTAAACATAATGTCCCACAAGTTGTCCAAGGCTTTCCTCAAAAGTACCTTCCACATGAGGCCTCCCGTGAAAACTCCTTATTCTCCTTGGAATCTAAACTTTATGCTGTCTCGCATGATTCTTCCCCATTTGAACCAGCATCATCTTGTGATCTCATATTTTTATCATGGAAAACCATATTTCTGGTGGCTATTACTTCTGCCCGCAGAGTGTCAGAACTTCAAGCCTCATCTATCAGCCTTCCTTATTTGATTTTTCATGCTGATAGAGTATCACTTAGGACAAACCCCTTTTTTTGCTCAAAGATTGTTCTGGATCCAGTATCAACCAAGTAATTGAGTTGCCAGTCTACTTCCCTAACCATTCCAACAAATTAGAGTACATGCTGCACAAATGTGACGTTCACAGACAGCTCAGATATTATTTGGACAGAACAAAAGATATTAGAAAATCAGACCAGCTGTTTGTATCTTTCTCTGAAGCCAGAAAAGGTTGACCATTGGCCAAAACGCTTTCTAAACGACTATCTGATTGCATCACTTTTGTTTATTCAGCTTCTAATATGCCCCTTACTATACAATATTAAAGCTCATTCTACCAGAGTAGTTTCTACATCTTCTGCATTTCAAGCCAAATTACCCCTTGATAACATTTGTGCTGCAGCCACTTGGTCAAAACCTCATACCTTTATCACTCATTACAAAGTTGAGAAGGCCTCCAGGGACAGGGCCTCTTTTAGGTCTACAGTCCTGAAGAATATATAACTCTTTGAAAAGCACCATACTCAGCACAGGAGTACCTCAAGGCTGTGTGTTGAGCTCACTACTGTTTACTGTACTAACCTACGACTGTAAAACTAGATTCAAAACCAACCACTTCATTCACTTTGCGGATGACACTACAGTTGTGGGCCTCATCAGTAAAGGAGACAGTGAGCACACTGACTGGTATTCCAAGTACAACCTCGACCATAATGTCAACAAAACAAAGGAGATCATAATGGACTTCAGGAAGACACAACTGGCTCATTCTCCTCGCATGATTAAAGGTGAGATGGTGGAAAGAGTAAAGAGCACAAAATTCCTGGTGGTTCAGGGTGCGGAGGATCTATCTTGGTCAGTAAACACCAGTCAGGTAGTAAAGAAGGCATGTGTGCATTTCCTGAGGAGACTGAAGAAAGCAAGTCTACCACTCCCTATCCTGTCCACCTTCTATAGGGGTACCATAGAAAGTATCTTAATATGTAACTTCAGTGTGGTATGAGAGCTGCTCAGTTTCAGACCAAAAAGCCCTACAAAGGATAGTGAAAAGTGGCAGAGAAGATAGTTGGCTTAAAACTTCCAGCACAACAGCACAATGTCAAATGTCACAACAGAGCTACAAAAATTATCAAGGATCCTACAACACCCTGCTTATGAACTGTTCACATGCTTGTCATCCGGCAGAAGATACCGCATCATGCTTTGCAAAATATCCAGGTTCAGAAACAGCTTCTTCCCTCAGGCGGTGAAACTTTTGAACTCTGGCAGTAATCTCAGGGACTGACAAGATATGGGACGGCCAACTCCTTTGATGCAAATAAATGAGACAGAGTTCGGATTCTAAACATAAACAGTACATAGATGGCAATGAATGTGCAATATTATACTAACTAGATCCCCTTATTCATGCGAGAATCATACAGTGCAACAGGAACTTGTGCAATAAGAAATCATTTAGCTGGTGAAAATTATAGATAAGGTAACCTGTGTTAATATGTAGTAGAATAATCAGCCTAATGTGAAGTGATGAATTTATGTCCATTGTATGTGTTATTGTGATATATATATATATATATATATATATATATATATATGTGTGTGTGTGTGTGTGTGTGTGTATATATATATATATATATATATGTGTGTGTGTGTGTGTGTGTGTGTATATATATATATATATATATATATATATATATATATATATATATATATATATATATATATGTGTGTGTGTGTGTGTGTGTGTGTGTATATATATATATATATATATATGTGTGTGTGTGTATATATATATATATATATATATATATATATATATGTGTGTTTATATATATTTAACATTTGTTGACCGGGAAAGTATATATCTTCTCAATGTGAGCCTGATGCACTCAATTTAATTTAGACTGCACTTGTGTAGGCTAAATGACATTAAAGTTTATTTTACTTTTGACTTTGACTTCAGCTGACACTGTGGGCGATTGGGTTTTGATCCCTTTAAGGCAGATGCTTTCTGAGGATGTGCTGAGGGTTTTACAGGAGGCAAGGAAATCTTCAACCAGAAGATCTTGTATGTCCAAGTGGAAAAGATTTTCTGTCTGATTTCATGTTCATGACCAGGACCCTTTTTCAGTGGGTGTCTTTTTGGTCCTTTCCAATTTGTGTGACTTGCTCCAGTCTGGCTTGGCATATTCTTCCGTGAAGGCCCATTTGTCAGCCATTTCTGCTTGTTTGCCCTTGAATCCTCCTTTGGCTTCTCGTTTTGAGATCAAACAATTTCTTAAAGGTGTCCTGCATCCTAGGCCTCCAAGGAAACATATATACTTCTTCATTGGGACCTTAATTTTGTTTTGGAAAATTTCATTCTGTCTTCTTTTGACCCTGCAGATTCTGCTTCTTTGCAGCATTTTACCTGGAGGACTATGTTCATAGGTAGGTACTAGGCTATCAACCCAAGGGCCTAAGTAAGCCTAGTCAACAAGGTTCCCTGGCTTATGCCACCCAAGAAAGTTAATTTCCTGTGCCCCTGTTGAGCAGAGCCACAGAAGTGATCCCCGGGGTGTATTTCCTATTTCCTATCCACTCAAGATTTTTCTTGAAGAGTGCTAATGAGGAACTTTGCTTGACATAGATGGGTAGCTTGTTCCAGAGTATAGGAAGTCTTTGGGACAGGAATCTATACCTCCAGCATGTCCTGTTTATTGTGATGACAAGGTTTAGGTCCCTAGAGCATGTAGCTGGGAGGGATTGGGATTTCTTTAGGTATAGCATGTCCAACAGCTCTGGGTTTAACATAGCTTTGTATGTTGGGCAGAGATCTCCTCAGAGTAGGTGATATGCTACAGAATAAAGCTGGAGTTTTTTGAGGCGGTCAGTGTAGGGCATCTGTTTGAGGCCAGTAATCCTCTTTGTGAGGTACTTCTGTGGCCTTTCCAGCTGCTGCAGATGTCTTGTGAGGTGCATTTGTGGCATTGTACTATATAATGGGTCTAATGAGTGCCGAGTAGAGGGGAACAATGACCTCTTTTTTTTCGTGGATGAGAACCCTTTTGTGATAAGGTGTGCCACATAGAAGGATTTCCTGACTACTGTGGTGATGTGATTATCAAAGGAGAGACTACTGTCTACTGGGTCCCAAAGTCTCTTATCACACATTCGGCGTTAAGTAGACTGCCATTTCTGTGGTAGTTCATGGGTACAGAGTTTTTACCAAAGGGGATGACTGTACACTTTTTGTCATTGAGCTTGAGGCCATGCCTCTGACAACAGACATCTGTCTCACTGAGGCCCTTCTGTAGGATGTCCACATCATTTGGGGACTCGACTATGGCTCCTAGTTTGCAGTCATCTGCGAACTTCATTAGCCAGAGGCCTTCTTTGTTAGCCTGTACTTCAGAGAAGTAGATACCAAACAGAAGAGGTCCCAGGACTGAACCCTGTGGTACTCTACTTGTCACTGGTTTGAAGTCAGATTTGGAGTCTGCAACCTTTACAGTGCGAGTTCTGTCAGTGAGCCAGTTGGCAACCCATCTTGTGACGTAGGGATTTATACCTAGTTTAGTGAAGTATAGTGTAGCTATAATTCCAGAATAGAGGATGGTGTTGAAAGCCTTGATGAGGTCAAGATAGGCTGTGTGAACCACCTTAAACCTCGTCTATGGCTTTGGTGACTGCCTCAAAGAAGTTGATCAGGTTCAGAAGGCATGATCTGCCTTTCACAAACCAGAACTGGGTGGGGTCCAGAGTTTGGAGGTTACCAATGTCTTTGAGTTCCATGATGATACGTTCCATGGCTTTGCAGACCATGCTCGTCAGGCTAATAGGGCGATAGTCCCCAGGATCAGTGGTGTTTCCCCCTTTGTGGAGTGGGATAACTGTTGCTGTGCACCATTCAGTGGGCACAAAGCCTGACATGAGACTATGATTGAACATCGTGCTTGGGTGGGGAGCCAGTTCGTTGTGAAGTTTGTGTAAAACACAGCCTGGGATGTTGTCCGGTCCCATGGATGCTGTGTTTTTGGTTTTAGAGAGTGCAGCTTTTACCTGCATAGATGTGATTACAGGGACTCTGCAGTCTTCCTGTATAGATATGGGCCCTTTAGGGGTTGAGAGGGGGGTAAAGTTAGCACTGAACCTATCTGCCAGGATGTTGGCAATATCAGTTGGTTCTGTAATTTTCGTGCCATTGTGCTGTAACTCTGAGCCAATCTGGGTGTTGCCATTGAGATTCTTGATATAGCTATAGAATGCTATGTGGTTGCCCTTAGAATCAGTGGTGATTTTGTTTTCATAGCTAGCTTTGGATGATCTTGTAAGGGATCTCAGCTTCTTACTGAGGCTGACCAGGAAGCTCCTCCACTCATGGGATTTTACTCTTTTGCAACAGTTTCTTCCTTCTGTTGTAGTGTTTGTTTATGTCAGGGGAACCACCAAATTGGCTTCCTTTTTTGGAGGATAGCGTCCTGGTTCTGTTGGGGATAGCATGATCCATGCACTCTTGTAAGTGCTTATAGAGTGCATTTGTGTAGGATTCAGCAGTCGTAACTGTATTGTCCATTTGCATGGGTGTCATGATGTTCGCCACTTCAATCTTAAGAAGCATAAAGTTGGCTTTGGAGAAATTTTTTACCGTGGTTTCCTTAATGATGGGTGGGGGCGGGATGCAGATATCTAGGGTCTGATCTGACCATTGAGGAGTTGACTTCAGGTGTGGAACACCAGTCACTCATATTGGTAACTACTAGGTCTAGGATATTGTTGCCCCGGGTGGGGGGTGTGGATAAGTTGATCCATGGCATTGGAATTTATGAATTCCAGAAGGCGTTGAGTGAAGGATTTGGTACATGAGTAGTTTTCACAGTTAATGGTGGGGTAGTTGAAATCACCCATTAGTAGGGTGTTTGGTTGAACCCTAATATTTTCCAGTATATCAAGAAAAGAGGAGTGGGAATCCTGGGGCATGGTGGGGGATCTGTAGCAAGCTACAATTTGGATTGCAGTTTTGCCCAAAGTTAGTTGCACTTGGATAACCTTGGATGCATTATGCTGCGCAACTAGCCTGGAGGTGTGGATATCCTTAATGAATATGGATACACCTCTGCCTTTGGTGTTCTGGTCCAGGTTAGATGGCCGAAAAGTGTGGTATGAGTTATATCCTGGTAATGCAGGTGTGCTCTCTAGAGCCTTGAACCAGGTCTCAATCACTGCACAGATATCGATGTTCTCCATTTTAAGGAGTGCCTCGAGTGAGTGCATTTTGAAATTTAGACTTCTAGCATTGAGTAGCATTACCCTCAGTTTTTGCTTGCCCTTTCCTGTTATGGTGGTGAATTTGTCATTTGAACCTTGCCTAAAATCACTATAGAGGTGGCAAGACCCTTAGCCCGTATCCGGAATCCCAGGGCGAAAGGTGCAGGCCATCTCTGGCAAAGCATCGTGGTCTGTCGTCCATGTCGTCCCAGACAGACGTGCTGGATCCCCTTAGAATGACACCAGAAGCTTAGCCAATTGTTGAAGTCAATCATTTTGTCCTTGTACTGTGGTATCATTCTGGGCAATGGCAGGATGCTACTCAGGGCTAGGGTCATACCTGCCTTGGCTACAAGATCAGAGAGCTCTTCCATGTCATTTCCTGTAGTCCAGGGAGGTACATCTCTGGTTGTTCACACCAACATGGACAATGACAGAGTCATATTTGTACTTGTTGTGGAGTGACTTGAGTGCGTGGGTTATGTGGCGGATCCTGGCACCCGACTGGCAGATGACAGTAACTTTCTCCTTGTTTAACCTGATGAGTGGGACATCAGTGTGCCTGACTATAGAGTCACCTATGACTAGTGTGTTGGGTACATTGTTTTGCCTTATGGGCTGTGGTTTGCCACACTGAGTCTGTGGGCTATGTGTCATTTGGGTTGTGTTGGGGGGTGGAGGTTGATTGCGTTTCTGCTTAGGAGGTCTCTGTTGCTTGAGCAGATTATTATTGAGAGCCTCCGTGAATGTTTTTGTGTTTCTGTGTGTGGATTTTGGTGGTGTAGGTTTAGTGGAACTATATGATGAGTTTGGTGTGGTGCAAGTGTTTACCTTCTCCTCTTGACTGTCAAGTAGAGTCTTGATTGGAGAGAGCTTTACCTCCAGTTTGGCTAGATAAGTGCATCTCTCACAGGTTGTGGTGTTGGGTGGTAGGAGGAGAGGGTTGTCTGTGTACATGAGGCAATTGCTACATTGCTCCAAGATGCCCAAATTCATCAGATAGACAGGAGAGAACACTGGCAGCTGACCCTTGGACATGCCTGAATAAAAAACTACTTTCCTCTAAACAAGTGAGGAAATTGAGTAATAAGGACTGTTTTTCTCTAAGCAAGTGAGGAAAGTAAGTACAAAAATTGTTTTCCTCTAGGTAAAGAGGAAGGTTGAGTGCTGTAGTAATTTGTAGCTTATTTAGTGTTAACAACAAGCTCTGAACAAGTGCTGAGCACGAATAAGCAAATTCAAGTGCTAAAACTACGAATCTGTACTGGGATCTTGTGGTAGATAGGCAACCTAGTGCTTGCCACTCCCACTGATAAGCTAGAATGCTTCCCTCCAACACGGAAAGGCTTGGGGGGGCTCAGAAGCTTGCAAACGGTTCTGGATACATTAAATCTGTATCTAGACTAGACTAGTTACAGGAAAGGTGGGAAACAAGGGCAAACGCGGTCGTTTTAACCAGAAAGTTGAAAGATACCGAAAAACTGCCAAACGGACAATAAACTACAATTTCTGGGCCAGAAACAGCTCTTGTGGTAGGCTACCTAGTGGTTACCACTCCCACTGATAAGCTAGAAGGCTTCCCTCCAACAAAGAAAGGCTTCGAGGGGGGGGGGGGGCTCAGAAGCTTACAAACAGTCCCAGGGACAGGAAATCTGTATCTGGACTAGACTAGTTACTGGGAAGATGGAAAATGAGCGCAAACGCAGGCTTTTAAACCAGAAAGTTGAAAGAGTGTTGGCTCTTCCTTCCGCTGTGAGAGTTTCTGAGCTTCAGGTCCTTATGACCATTTTTCCTGTTTTGTTTTTTACCAGGGACAGGGTGCCCCTTCATACTAATGTTTCTTTTATGTCCAAGGTGGTAAATGAGTTGTCCTTGAATCAGTCTGTACATCTCCATTCCCCTCAATCTGCTGGTTAGAGGGTCTTGCATACCTTGGATTTGCACAGACCACTCAGGTGCTGTTTGGCTAATACTAAGGCCATTCATAAGTCTGACCAGCTTTTTATTTCCTTACATCCCAGGACATTGGGTTTGGCTGTTTCTAAGTAAACTATTTTCTCCTGAATATCTAAGGCCATTCCTTATTGTTATTATTTCCATGGCAAATTTTTGTGTACTTGTGTTACAGCTCCCTCCACTAGAGCTATTGCCTCTTGTGTTTTCTTCAAGGGATTGGACATGAATTCCATCCTTGAAGCTGCTACTTGGTCTTCAGTGCATACCTTAACTAGGCATTATAAATTGGGTATAGTCTCTAGGGCCAGAGCAGGTTTTGCTAGAGCCATTTTGTATGGGGTTGTTGAAGGCTGTTCTCAGCTTTCTGCCTGCCATTCTGTTAAGTTGTTTTACTCTCCCTATAGTAATGACTATTGCAAGAGTGACAGAAGGACATAGTACAATTGTGTAAAATCTTACCATAACAGTAATGTCCTTCTGTTCACTGTTACAGTATTCGCTCCCTCCCTCCAACCCTGTCTTGTTTGTTCTGGTTTTTGTTTTGGATTCTGTTCTGGCCGAGGGTCTCTGTTTTTCTTCTGCATTTTCTCCTTCTGGATGTGCATAGACTCCTTTATCCTATGGAGACATTTCTCTATTGGGGCAGTTCACTTTTGGGTAACTGCATCCATACATCGCCTTTATGACCTCCGTCCTGTGCGGGGAGCATACATGTGTGACATACAGTGCATACAAGATCATAAGACTTTGGTATTCTAGCCGAGCATTGGGCTGTCCTAGTCAGGATATAGCTATAAAACTGAAATGCCCTACTTGAGCCTCTTTGCTGAACTTTCTCTAACTTTGGATGAAGTGTTTTTAACTCTGGAGTACTCCTTTCTTCATCAGTCAGCTGTTTACATCTGGAGACCTTTTCTGATCTTGAGTCACAAATAGGAGAGCTGGTAAGATGCCACTGGCTTAACATCACTGGACTTGCACAGTGTTCTTCTTTATTACTGTTAATGTAGTCCTCCTTTCTATGTAATTGCACATATTAAGTAAGAGTGAGTTTATTTGTAGATGTGTACTTGAGCAGGTATGTTTGTGGTGGTGGTAGATTATGCCCTGTAAGTCCTTATTCTAAGCCATTTGTGGTTGCACTGGTTAACTGTACTGTAAAACAGCTGAGTCGTGTTTACGGGCCTTCTTTTTAAGAAAAACTGTATTCTGTCTAGAATGGTGCAGGTTGGTATCCTTCTTCAGTCTTAGCTCTTACATTCCACTTTCATGTGCAGACCCTTTATAGCTGGTGACCGGTGCCACTTAGACTAACCTTAGCTGTAAGATAGCATATCCTTGTTTTGTCCTGTAGTTTTCTAAGTGTCACATTGTGTCACTTCTTTTGATTGGTTTGAATTAATACAGGAAACCCTTTTGTCCTTTAAGGCTGTCAGTATAAACCACTTATTAAAGCAAGGTTATGTAGAATAGCAGGTTATTAACAGGTTAGTTACCAGTGCAGTTTTGGGGAAAGCTGTGTGACTGTGGGTTCAAAACCCATATAAGCTTTTGGGGGGAAGATAGTTGGTGTAATGGTTAAGGGCTTAACCTCACACATACAAAGTACAGGTTTTGATTCTGACCTCCAGTTATAAACTAAGCTTGTAATAGTCTGCAGACTGATAGCCTAATATTTATCTGTGAAAGTGTGGTCAGTTTGGTATCCCCATCCCTGAAAAGGAGGAGGCAAGTTATAGATGTGAAGTTGTTCAATCTCACCGTTCATTCTTTGCTGATGGGTTTGGAGCCTATCCCATGGCTCCGATACGGGCAATTGCAAAGCTCAAGGTCTTCAAATAGCTCAAGCCAAGTCCCTATCCCATGATTTACCTGTGAATTACCGTAGATCTAGTTTGCCGCTGCAACAGATCAGAGGTTCTGAATTAGCTCAGGCCAGATAAGAACATTTTTTCATTAAAAATTCTATACATTTTTTATAGTTAGTTAGCTAAGTTTGTTTATAAAGCTCTTATAGCTTTTAGTGTGCTGATGTTCTTCATGTTTCACTGTTGCAGTCATTACATTTGGGTTATCTGCTTGCAGTAGCCCTCAGTCGGCCTGATTATCAAAGTCTTGGGTCCTGCGTCGATTGCTGTCTCATCTTCCATGACGTCAGGTAGTCAGGGGTATAAAGCATACAGCCGATGCCATTACATCAGTCTTTCTTGCCGTGTGGTGCCCAAAGTAGAAGCAGTTCTCAAGTGCTAGTAGGCCAACTCCTGAAATTTTCGTTTTTGGGTTTCAGATCCAAAGTCTTCAACTAAGCTAAGTACCCTGTTGGAGAACCTTTTTCTTGCTCTAAACTGATGTCAGTAAACGTTAACAATTGTATTTCTTGTGGAAAGGAAATACCTCATAAAGATTTTCATTTGTACTGCATTCCTTAGGCTCAGACCACAACGTGCCTCGCTGTTGGTTTTGTGCCTTATTCAAACCTCGTACTATTCGTCGGTTCATTTACATATCTAAATATTTTGGCACTCTGTTCAATTATCCAGAAATGGCTTCAGTAAGCCACCAGACTACCGACATTCTGAAAAAATGCAAAGATAAAGACAAGACTGCATAGGTCCAAACGAGCCGACGATGCTACTCCTAAGCTAGTCGCCAGTTCGCTGGTACTCAGTGAGATGCTTTCGCTGCCCCTGATATCCACTACTTCAGATTTGCAGGCCTCTACTGAGACCCATTTGGAGTCCAGTATGCTGTGAGATGCTTCTTCGACTGTGGAGCCCGCGGATGTCTCTTCCTTGGATGGGTCCGGAGCCGCTGTGCAGGCACTGTATTCTGAGGGTTTATTCAGGCCTACTGATTTACATATTAAACAGATGCCATCTTCATGCCTAAAACTCGATCCATGCCTAGAAAACCGATACCCAGACCACATGGTCAGGCCCCTGTGCCTAAAAAGCAAATAAGAATAGCTGAAGACCTTATTACTCTAATCAGGTGAAGCTACCCTTCCCCCTCCAAGAGACCAAGGACTGATTTTCCTTCTGATTCTTCTGATCAGGACTCTGAAAATTCTGTTTTCTGTGATGACCAGGATTTGCCCTTTTCTACCTGTGAGGATTCTGATGCAGAGGACTCCATTCCCTCTGTTTCCCCTCTAGAGGATTTCTCTTTTGGTGAAACCTTGCATACTCTTAGGGAGCATTTTCACTGGGAAAGCCAGGATTACTCTGACTCCAAAAAGAGGCTTAGGGAATTCTTTCTCCTGCCTCAACACAGGCCTTTAGCTATCCCTCCTGTTCTGGACATTGTAGATGATGCCTTCTTGGAATCTAACCTGGCCCCTGATTCTTTGCCTCCTGCTCCCAGAAAACCTGATAGGTATTACAGGGTACCTGACTCTCAAGTTCCTCTTCCAAAATCCTACTGAAGATCCTGAGACCATTTCACAGGGACCCAATGGCATAAAGACTACTACTGCCAAAACTCCTACCCCCTCTGATAGATTCCAGGGTGCTGGATAGATGGGGTAAGAAGGTATATACTTCTGTAACCTTGGCCATTAGGTCCTTAAACTGCCAGTTTCATATGTTAAAGTATTGGCAGCATATTATTGGATTGCTTAAACAGAAAATGGTGTTGATTCCTGACTGTGCTGAAAATAAAGATTTACAGGATTTAATGCTTTCTGCTGAACAAGTTGGAAAACATACATTGCAATGTGGTTTTGATTCATTAGAGGCATCTTGCAGGGCTGTTGTCACTGGGTCTCTACTTAGAAGGCATGCTTAGCTTAAGGAGCAATCTTTGCCAGATCATGTTAAAGCTAAATTACTGGATGCTCCCTTAAAGCAAGATCGCCTGTTTGGCAACAAAGCAGAAGTAGTACTTAAAAAGATGGAGGAAAAAGCTAAATCTATGCCAACTTTTAAAAGATTTCCTGCAAGTACAGCCTCCCAGATTTAGTAGGCACTGGCCCTCTAAGAATTGGTCCTTTCCTGCCTCTTCCAGGCCTGCTCAGTCCAAACCCAGAACCCAGAACCAGCAGAACACCCAGGCTTCAGTCCCAAGGTGCTCACAGGCCTAAGCAGTGGGGGGCTCCCACTTCCAAAGCAGGGAGTATAGTAAGACTCCCCCTATGGTAAACTGTCTCAATGACTTAACTTTAAATCTTCCAAGCCCTGCTCAACTGACTGTTCCTTTAGGGGGAAAGATTGCCTTGCATGCAAAAAATTGGGAACTCATTACCCAGGACAAATGGGTTGTTCTTTGTGTTTCACTGTCGCAGTCATTACATTTGGGTTATTTGCTTGCAGTAGCCCTCAGTCGCAGGCCTCTACTGAGACCCATTCGGAGTCCGGTATGCTGTGAGATGCTTCAACTGTGGAACCTGCGAATGTCTCTACCTTGGATGGGTCCGGAGTCGTTGTGCAGGCACCGGCTTCTGAGGGTGTATTCAGGCCTGCTGACTTGCATATTAAACCGGTGCCATCTTCTTCTTCAAGGCCTAAAGCTCGAACCATGCCTAGAAAACTGACGCCCAGACCACATGGTCAGGCCTCTATGCCTAAAACACAAATAAGAGAGGCTGAAGACCTTATTACTTTAATCAGGGGAAGCCAACCTTCCCCCTCTAAGAGACCTAGGACGGAGTTTGCTTATGGTACAGGATTCTGAAATTTCTCTTTCCTCTGATGACCGGGATTTACCCTTATCTACCTATGAGGATTCTGATGCTGAGGACTCTATTCCCTCTGCCCCCCACACCCCACACACACGCACACACACACACAGAGGATTTCTCTCTTGGTGAAACCTTGCATACTCTCAGGGAGGAAAGTCAGGATTTCTCCGATTCTAAAAAGAGGCTTAGGGATTTCTTACTCCTGCCCTAGCACATGCCTTTAGCTATACCTCCTGTACGGGACATTGTTGATGATGCCTTTTCGGAAACTAGCATGGCCCCTGACTCTCTACCTCCTGCTTCCAGAACACTTGATGGATATTTCAGGGTTCCTGACTATCAAGTTCCTTTTCAAAAATCCTACTGCGGATCCTGAAACCGTTTCACAGGGACCCAAGAGCATTAAAGCTACTACTGCCAAAAATCCTACCCCCTTGGATAGAGACTCCAGAAGGTATACATTTCTGCAACTTTGGCCATTAGGGCCTTGAATTGCCAGTTTCATATGTTAAAGTATCAGCAACATTTTATTGGATTGCTTAAACAGAAAATGATGTTGATTTCTGATTGTGCTGAAAATAAGGATTTACAGGATTTAATGCATTCTGTTGAACAAGTTGGTAAACATACATTGCAGTGTGGTTTGTTTTGATTCACTACAGGCATCTTGCAGGGCTGTGGAAACTGGATCTGTATTTAGAAGGCATGCTTGACTTAAGGAGCAATCCTTGCCAGATCATGTTAGTGAAATTACTGGATGCTCCCTTAAATCAGGACTGCCTGTTTGGCAACAGTGCAGAAGTTGTTCTTAAAAGCATGGAGGAAAAAGCTAAATCTATGCAAACTGTTAAAGATTTTACAAGTACAACCCCTAAGATTTAGTAGGCATTGGTCTTCTAAGAATTGGTCCTTTCCTGCCTCTTTCAGACCTTCAGTCCAAACCCAGATCCAGCAGAGTACCCAGGCTTCAGTCCCATGGGACGCACAGGATTAAGCAGTAGAGGGCCTCCACTTCCAAATCTGGGAGTAATAAAACTCCAACCTATGGTAAACTGTCTCAATGACTTCTTTTTATAACTTCCAAGCACTTCTCAACTGACTGCCCCTTTGGGGGGAAAGATTGCACTCCATGCAAAGAGCTTGGGGACTCATTACTCAGGACAAATGGGTGTTAAATATAGTGTCCCAAGGATACAGACTTCACTTCAACACGTTACCAACTCCAAGCAGTTGGCCTTATCTACCTCCAAATCAGTGGGCAGAGGCACAAAAGCAAGTACTCTCTCTCTTAAGCATAGGGGCTATTCATTTGGTACCAGAAGAGGAACAAGGTTTCTACTCAAGGTTTTCCTGGTACCCAGAAAAGGCAATTCATGGCATATGGCGTCCTGTCCTGGACCTGTCTACTCTAAACATCTTTTTTTGAAATCAAGATGTTGACTCTTCACCAGTTGCTTCCTATGCTAAGTAAAGTTGCCTGGTTGGCAACATTAAATTTAATGAAAGCATACCTGCACACCACAATCAGGGAATCTTACAGAAGATACGTATGCTTCAAAGCAGGCTACACGCACTATCAGATGTTTATCATGTTTCACTGTTGCAGTCATTACACTTGGGTTATCCTGCTGGCAGGCTACCCGCAGTCGGCCTGAATTCCAAAGTCCCGGTCCGGCGTCGGTTGCTGTCGCCGCTTCCCTGACATCAGTGCACCAGGGGTCTATAAGATGCAGCCGACGCCATTTTCTTCAATCTTTCTTGCCATATGGTGCGCGAAGCAAAAGCAGTTCGCAAGTGCAGGTCGACCGACTCCTGAGATTTTCGAAATTGAATTTCAGATCCGAAGACTTCAATAAAGCTAAGTACCCCGTTTGGGGAAACTTTTTCTTGCTCCAGACCGATGTCAGTAAAAGTTAACAATTGTATTTCTTGTGGGAAGCAAATACCTCATAAGGATTTTCATTCTTACTGTATTCCTTGCCTAGACCCTGACCACGACGTTGTTAGTTGTTGGTTTTGTGCTAGATTCAACCAACGCACTATTAAGCGTCAGTTTGATTTTGCTTTACATTACTTTGGCCGAAGGTTTGACTATATAATACCGTTGGAACATCCGACGACCGGAGTTCATAAAAAGTGCAAGGACAAACAAAAGGACAGGCATCCGAGATCCAAAACCAATGACGAAGCCTCTTCTAGGCCAGTCGCCGGTTCTCAGTGAGACGCTTTCGCAGCCCCTGACACCTGCTACCTCAGAGCCACAGGCCGTCTCCGACTCCCACGTGGAGAGAACTAGGCCTCTAGAAACTCAAGGTATTGGGCCTACGGAAACTATTCCCTCAGATGGGTCCGGAGCCGCTGAGCAGGCATTGGCTTCTGAGGGTGTTTTCAGACCTACACAGCTTACTATCAAGACCACTTCAGCAGCCAAGGCAAAGTCTAAAACACCTTTAAAGTCAAAGAAACAAGTACAGCATTCTCCTGGACAGTCATCCATGCCAAAGAAACAGATGCTTAAAATGGCCGAGGACTTAATTACTTTGATCAGGGGTTCCCATCCCCCTCCTGATAAAAGGCCTAGGCAAGACACAGTTTATGACTCCTCTGACCAGGTTTCTATTTCTTATGATTCCTCTTCAGAACAGGGATATTCTCTTCCTCCCTATGAGGACTCTGACGCTGAAGAATCCATCCCTTCAGCCTCTCCTCCTGAGGACTACTGTTTTGGGGAAACCCTGAACACCATGAGGGAGCAATTCCTTTGGGAGAGCCAAGATTATTCAGAATCCAAGAAAAGGCTCAGAGACTTTCTTTTATTGCCTCAGCACAGGCCTCTTGCTATCCCCCCTGTACTAGATATTGTTGATGATATATTTTCTGAATCCAGTTTGTCTCCTGATTCTTTACCCCCTGCACCAGTTAAGCCAGATAGGTACTACAGGGTTCCAAATTATCATAAATTTCTTTATAAAAACCCTGCTGCTGATTCAGAAAAATTTCTCAGGGTCCCAAAGGGGTCAAGGCTTTCACTCCAAAAAACCCTGTTCCCTGTGATAGGGATTCTAGAGCACTGGACAGATGGGGGAAAAAGTTTACACCTCTGCTACTTTAGCTGTAAGGGCTTTAAACTGCCAGTTTCACTTGCTTAAATATCAACAATACCTAATGTCTTTGCTAAAACAGAAAATGCTTACAAGCTCTGAATGTCCTGAGAACAAGGAAATGCAGGATTTATTGCGTGCAGCAGAACAAGTGGGAAAGCATACTTTGCAATGTGGCTTTGATTCAGTAGAGGCTTCTTGCAGAGCCGCAGTTACGGGTTCTGTCATTTGAAGGCATGCTTGGTTAAAAGAACAGAGTTTACCTGATCATATTAAAGCAAAATTATTGGATGCTCCATTACAGCATGATACTTTGTTTGGTGTTAAGGCAGAAGAGGTGTTAAAGAAAATGGAGGATAAAGCAAAATCAATGCAGACAGTAAAGGATTTCTTACAGGTTCAGCCACCCATATTTAGCAGGAACTGGCCTTCTAAAAAATGGCACTTTCCAGTGTCAGACAGGCCACAAAGAGGCAGATAGACGCCCAAGAGGCAGATCTCAGCCCCAAGGCTCATACAGACCTAAACAATGGGGTGCTTCAGCCCCCAAAGACGGAGAAGACAAATCACAACCTTATAGGAAACAGTCCCAATGACTTTCCTCTACCAATGCCAAGCACTTACCTTTTGGCAGCACCCTTAGGGGGAAAACTAGCACTTTTCTCACAAAATTGGCACATGATCACCCAGGACAAATGGGTACTGAATATTGTTTCTCAGGGTTACAGGTTCCACTTTCACACCCTACCAAGGCCAAAAGGTATGCCAGACCTGCCACACAATCAATGGGCAGAGGCACAAAAACAAATTTCTGCTCTCATGGACATGAGGGCTATTCAAAACGTACCACAGCAAGAGCAGGGGCAAGGATTTTATTCAAGACTTTTCTTGGTACCCAGAAAGGACAAAGCCTGGAGACCAATACTGGACCTGTCTATTCTAAATACTTTCCTGGATGTTCCAAAATTCAAAATGTTGACAGTGCAGCCAACTTCTACCCTTGCTGGGCAAGAAGGCTTAGCTAGTTACTTTGGACCTCAAAGAGGCATACCTGCATGTCCCAATCAGACAGACTTGCAGAAGATACCTCAGATTCATAGCTGGCTCAATGCATTACCAATTCTCTGCACTGCCCTTTGGCTTACCTACTGCGCCCAGGGTCTTCACAAAATGCCTGGCACCAGTAATTGCATTTTGCAGACAAAAAGGAATTCAAATATATCCCTACTTGGACGACTGCCTTATTCAAGCAGAGAGCAAGGACATTCTACTAAAGCATCTGGCGTTTGTAAAAAGATTACTAATTTGCCTAAGGTACACAGTAAATGAAAAGAAATTAAAACTAGTGCCCTCACAAGAGATAATATTCCTGGGTGCTAGCTTAAATACAACTGCCCAGATGGCTTATCTCACGCCAGACAAACAAAGGCAACTGACTCATTACTTTCAAATGATGGCAACAAAGACCCAGCTACCTGTAAGAAAAATTCTGCAGGCTTTGGGTTTCATGGCATCCTGCTAATTCCATATGCAAGACTGCATATGAGGAAGCTACAATGGTATCTAAAAAGTGTTTGGACTCAACATTGCCACAGCCTGGAAACAATAATAACTCTCATTCCCTGCCTGCAACAAGAGTTTCGATGGTGGGCACTGGCCTATCACACAACAAAGGACAGCCTTTCACTTTACCCACAGCCAGGCAGACACTAACAGATGCATCAGATTATGCCTGGGGGGCACACATGACGGGAAAATGTATTCAGGGCACGTGGCCCGCAGACCAAATGCATCTTCATATCTGTCAAAAAGAGATGCTAGCTGTACAGAATGCCCTGACAGCCTTCAGGGATCTACTGCATCCAGGACAACTATTGCTAAAGATGGACAGTACTTCAGTCATGTGGTACATAAACAATCAAGGGGGCACACATTCCTACCCCCTCTGCAGGCAAGCCATGACTTTGTGGAACACAGCACTGACCTATTAAGTACATCTGCAGGCACAATTCCTGCCAGGAAAGAAAAATACTCTGGCAGACGAACTAAGCAGAAACCTCATGGACCCTCACAAGTGGAAACTAGATCCACAAGTCTTCAGCATGATAACATGGAAATGGGGATGCCCAGACATAGATCTATTTGCCTCCCCTCACAGCTGCCAACTACAGAGATTCTGCACAAGGACTTATCACTCACAAGCATGGAAGGTGGATGCTCTGTCATTCAGCTGGAAACCCTAACAGTTTATGCCTTTCCACCACTGCCTCTCCTCCCCAAGGTACTCCTAAAAGTCAGACAAGAGAAGCCAAAAATGATTCTGATTGCCCAAGAATGGCCACGCCAGCACTGGTACCCAATCCTAAAAAGCTTGTCTCAGGGCCCAGCCTGGACTTTACCTCAAATTCCTCGTCTTCTGACCCAACAAAACAATCCGATCCTGCACAGCCAACTCAGAACCTTAAATCCGGCTGCATGGCGAATAATATAACCACTCAGAACACACCTCTCTCTAAAGCTGTTATGGTTGTCATTTTGGAAGCCAGGAGGCCCAGCACCAGGAAATCTTATGCAGAAAAATGAAAGAGATTCTTTGCTTGGAACCAGGCACAAGGACTTGAACCGCTTGTTGCAAATATTCCTCAGATTTTACAATACCTAACCGAGATGCTGGACAAAGGCCTATCCTTCTCATCAATTAAGATCCATGCCTCTGCCATTTCAGCTCATTACAATACGGAACCTCCTATTTTCTCACATCCACTGCTAAGACAGTACCTCAGAGGGGCAAAAAACATAAGACCCCCAAAGAGAGCACCGATACCTACATGGGACTTCAACTTTGTCTTGAAAAAGCTCACATTGCCTCCTTTTGAGCCAGCCAGTACAGCTGAGATAAAATTCTTATGGAAAACTGCTCTGCTCCTAGCAATAACTTCAGCAAGAAGAGTCTCAGAGTTACAGGCATTAATGGCAGTGGAGCCTTTTATCATTTTTCATTTGGACAGGGTTTCTCTAAGGACAAACCCAACATTTACGCCAAAGGTAGTATCCAGTGTGGCTCTTAACCAAACCATTCATTTGCCAACTTTTTATCCAAATCCCCAGAATAAAGAGGAGAGACTTCTGCACTCTTTGGACATACACAGGCAGCTACGCATCTACTTGGCAAAACAAAAGCTTTCGGAAAATCTGAGCAACTTTTTGTGGCATATGCTGCAGGATCACAAGGAAAGGCTATTTCAAAGCAGACTATTTCAAAATGGATAGGGCACTGCATTTGTTTCTGCTATGCACAGCATGGCAAATCAGTGCCTAAGAATATTAGACCACATTCTACCAGGACAGCAGCCACTTCAACAGCCTTTCTCAGAGGAGTACCAACCAAGGAAATTTTGGAGGCTGCAACTTGGAGTTCAGTGTACACTTTTACCAAGCACTATCACTTACCTCTTTACTCTAAATCCAGAGCAGGCTTTGCCACTGCAGTTCTGCAGGGCCTCATAGCCACTCCTAATCCTATTTAGACCCAGCCGCACAACCTCAGCTTTGGGATTCAACCCAAGTGTAATGACTGCAACAGTGAAACACGATGAACATAGTACAGTTGTGTACCTACCATAAATGTAGGTGTTCAAGTGTATTCACTGTTGCAGTCCAGGTTACCCACCCACCATCCCCCTTTCTTTGCTGGGACTTATCTATACTTCTCTATCCTATACTATACAACCTATGTGGTGTATTTGCTTGTAGATGAAGGTATTGTTTATTTTAGTGTGTTTTTTTATAAGCAATATGTATTGCCCACCTTCTTGGGGGCACCTGACATCTGGGGCAAGAAAAACTGAAGAAAATGGCGTTGGCTGCATCTTATATACCCCTGGCGCACTGACGTCAGGGAAGAGGCGACAGCAACCGATGCCAGACCAGGACTTTGGAATTCAGGCCGACTGCGGGCAGCCTGCCAGCAGGATAACCCAGTGAATACACTCTAACATCTACATTTATGGTAGGTACACAACTGTACTTTCTCTGCACTGCCCTTTTTGGCTTATCTACTGCACCCAGGCTATTCATAAAGTACCTAGCTCCAGTCATTGCATTCTGCAGGCAAAGAAATATTCAAATATACCCATACTTGGGTGATTGTCTAATTCAGGCAGAAAACCAGGACATACTTTTGAATCATCTGGCTTTTGTACAAAGGTTGCTAACTTGTCTGGGGTGCACCACAAATGAAAATAAGTCACACCTGGTACCCTGTGAAATTATATTCCTGGGAGCAAGCCTGAATACAACTTCCTGATGGCTTGCCTCACGCCAGAGAAACAAATTCATTTGACAACCTACTTCAAACAAGTGGCCACAAAAACCCTGCTATCAGCAGGACAAATACTATAAGCCTTGGGGTTCATGGCGTCCTGCATTCTTCTAATTCTATATGCAAACTGCATATGAGGAAACTACAATGGTATCTAAAAAGATTATGGTGTCAACATTCTCAGGATCTAGAAGCAGTGATTCTTATCATTCCTTGCCTACACCTAGAGTTCCTCTGGTGGGCAGAGACCTGCCACCAGAACAAGGGTCTACCATTCATACTACCCCCTATCACCAAAACCCTAACAACAGATGCATCAGACTATGCATGGGGGGGGGGGGGCGTACCTGACAGGGAAGTGCATTCAGGTCAAATGGAACCCAATTCAAATGCACGTTCACATCAATCATAAAGAAATGTTAGCTGTACAGAATGCTCGGACAGCCGTCAAGGACCACATTCGTCCAGGACAATTAATGGTAAAAGGTGGACAACACCACTGTTATGTGGTACATAAAACAAGCAGGGGGGTTCACATTCTTACCCCCTCTGCAGACTGGCCATGGCATTGTGGAACACAGCATTGAGCTACCAAGTGCATCTACAAGCTCAATTCCTGCCAGGAAAACTAAGTACACAGGCAGACGGACTAAGCAGGAACCTCATGGACCTACAAGAGTGGAAACTGGAACCAAGGATTTTCAACATGTTGACAAGCAAATGAGGAAGCCCGGATATAGACCTGATGTCCTTCAAGGATGCATCTGCAGTCATCACATATGGGTTGTCTTGCCTCAGGCAGCCCTTCGGTTGGCCGGATTCCAAAGTCTGGGTCCGGCGTCGGCTGATGTCGCCCTTTCCCCGACGTCAGAGCACCTGGGGTATAAAAGCGTCAGCCGACGCCATCTTCCTCAGTCTTTCTTGCCGAGTGGTGCCTGAAGCAGAAGCAGTTTGCAAGTGCCGGTCGGCCAGCTCCTGTAATTCAGCTACCGAAGACTTCAAAAGCTAAGTACCCCGTTGGGGACTCTTTCTTGCCTCAGCTGATGTCAGATAAAATTAACAATTGCTTAACTTGTGGGAAACAAATACCTCATAAGGATTTCCACTCTTACTGCCTCCCTTGCCTAGGCCCAGACCACGACGTCTCGGCCTGTTCAGCCTGTGCTTCCTTCAACCGACACACTCTTAGACGTCGGGCGGAGTTTGCAGAGGAATTTTTTGGGGCTAGTTTTGCTTACAATATGCCGTCGGAGACTCCGACTTCACATTTAACAAAGAAACGGAAGGACAAGGACCGACACACGCAGGCCGCGATTTCGGCTGAAACCACGGCCAGGCCTACCGCGAGTGTCTCGGCTGAAACAGAGTCCTTGGTACTTCCGACCACCGATACCGCTCAACCGACAACCTTGGCCCCGGAGGCCCCTATGGAGTTGGTTATTGAATCTCCAACAGAAACTGGTGTCTTGGAACCTTCCGACACCATTCCTCTAGACAAAACTACACCAGCACGTGGTGCAGCCAGGCATCCTGCATTCATGTCCATAAAAGCATTCTCTAGGGCTAACACTGCTAAACACTCAAGAACTTTGCCTCCCAGGGTTATTCCTCAGGGACCCTCTACAGGTTCACAGATCCTAAGCTTAGCAGAGGACCTTATTTCCTTAATTAGGGGCTCACAGCCTCATCCGGACAGGGGCTCTCAACCTCCTCCAGATAAAAGGCCCAGGGTTGAGCCCTCTGATCCCCACTCCTCAGATGAGGCCTCTGATGGCTCTACTCATTCGGATTACCAGGAGGAGGTTTTTTCGGCCTACGAGGATTCTGATGCAGAGGAATCTATCCCCTCGGTCTCCCCTCCTGAAGAGCTTTCCTTCGGGGAGACGCTTCACACTATTAGAGAGCATTTCCAATGGCAGAGCCAGGAATTCTCTGATTCCAGGAAGAGATTAAGGACTTTCTTGCATTTGCCTCAGCATAGACCTTTGGCTATTCCTCCTGTTCTGAATGCCATTGATGATGTGTACTGAGTCTAGCACAACCCCTGACACTCTTCTTCCGGCTCCTGCCAAACCCGATAGGTACTACAGGGTCCCAGACTCACATCTTTTCCTTTACAAGGCCCACTCTGCTGATCCAGAAACTATTTCCCAGGGCCCTAAAGGGGTTGCAGCTGCCACTTCCAAAAATCCACTCCCCTCTGAAAGGGAGTCCAGGGCTTTAGAGAGATGGGGTAAAAAAGTGTATACTTCGGCTACTCTTTCTATGAGGGCTTTAAATTGTCAATTTCATATGATACAGTACCAAGAGTATTTGTTGGATGAATTGCATAAAAAACTGTCTTTGCCTGAGCCCCTAGATCGCAAATCACTTCAGGATCTGGTACATAACTCCCAACAGGTTAGCAACCATTTCTTGCAGTGTGGTTATGATGCATTGGAAGCTTCATGTAGGTCAGCTATGACAGGTGCAGTCATACGTAGGCATGCTTGGCTGAAGGAACAGTCTCTGCCAGACCATGTTAAAGCAAAGCTTCTGGATGCTCCACTGGAAAAGCAAAAGTTATTTGGCTCCACTGCTCAGGAGGTCTTAAAGAAATTTGAAGAAAAAGCTAAATCTGTGCAAACAGTCAAAGATTTTCTCCAAGTCCAACCACCAAGATTCAGCAGAAATTGGCCTTCCAAGAATTGGTCCTTTCCAGACACAGAGAGATTTCAGAGAGGCAAAAACAGGCGTGCCAGAGGTCGAGGACAAGCTAGAGGCTCCTACAGAGGCCATCAATGGCAGCCTCCCAACCAGAGAGGTAGTGCAGGACCTACAACTGCTGCACCAGGACAGACTCAATGACTTTCCTTTGACACCGCCAACCAGGGCTCAGTTGGAAGCACCTTTAGGCGGAAAGCTTTCTTTATATTCAGAAAACTGGCACAGTATTACAAGGGACAAATGGACACTACAAATAATAGACAAAGGATACAGGTTCCATTTTCACACATTGCCAAAAAGAAAATGCATGCCAGACCTGCCACCGAATCAAAGGGCAGAGGCTTTGAAACAAATATCCAACTTAATGCAAATGAAAGCTATAGAAAAGGTTCCTCTCTCAGAACAAGGCCAAGGATTTTATTCCAGACTATTCCTTGTTCCAAGAAAAGAAAAGCAATGGAGGCCTATTCTTGACTTGTCCGCACTGAATACTTATCTCATTGTGCCAAAATTCAAAATGCTGACTCTACAGCAACTCCTTCCCATGCTGGGCAAGGGGTCTTGGCTGGTAACTCTGGACCTCAAGGAGGCATACCTGCATGTCCCTATCAGACAAAGTTGCAGAAGACACCTCAGATTTCTTGCAGGTTCAGAGCATTATCAATTCTCAGCATTGCCCTTTGGCTTATCTACTGCGCCCAGAGTATTCACGAAATGCCTGGCATCAGTAATTGCACACTGCAGACTTCAGGGGATTCAAATATACCCATATCTGGACGACTGCCTTATACAAGCGGACAGTCAACAAACTTTGGTAAAACACTTGAATTATGCCATTCACCTACTTCAGGCCTTGGGATATACAGTCAACATTCACAAGTCAAGACTTGTTCCATCCCAAAGAATAACTTTTCTGGGTGCAAATCTGGACACAAACACCCAAATGGCTTTCCTCACAGAAGAAAAACAAAGTCAACTACCGGATTACTTCAAAAATCTGTCAAGACAAACTCAGCTGACTGCAAGGAAAATCCTGCAGGCCCTGGGTTACATGGCTTCCTGCATTCTCCTGATTCCACAAGCAAGGCTGCATATGAGGAAGCTACAATGGTACCCAAGGAGTTTATGGACTCAACACAGTCACAGCTTGGAAACTTTGATACCACTCATTCCATGCCTTCAAAAGGAATTTCTGTGGTGGGCTCAAGCAAGCCAGTCAAACAGGGGTCTACCCTTCAGCAAACCAATAGCCAGCCAAACCATTACAACGGACGCTTCAGACCACGGATGGGGAGTGCACATGGAGGGCAGATGCATTCAAGGACTATGGTCACAAAAAGAGCTATGCATGCACATAAACCAAAAGGAAATGCTGGCAGTGATACATGCAATCGAGGCCTTCAAACTCTTTCTGCATCAAGGCCACCTGCTAATAAGGACAGACAACACCACAGTTATGTGGTACATAAACAAGCAAGGGGGCACCCATTCTTACCCTCTTTGCAGACTGGCAATGAATCTATGGGAACTTTCCTGGAAAATCAATATAGAGCTACAATCCCAGTTCATGCCAGGAAAGGACAATATACTGGCGGACAGCTTAAGCAGAAACATCATGGATGCACACGAATGGATGCTGCACCCAAACATCTTCCTTCAGATAACACAATTATGGGGGAGGCCGGACATAGATCTCTTTGTCTCCCCCCCCACAATCATCAGCTGAAGAAATTCTGTTCAAGGACATACCACCCACAAGCATGGAAAGTGGACGCCCTTTCTTTCAGCTGGAGAACTTTAACAGTGCATGCTTTTCCACCTCTTCCATTAATGACCAAGGTCTTACTGAAGATCAGGGCAGAGCAGCCAAAAGTGATTCTGATAGCTCCAGACTGGCCAAGACAGCACTGGTACCCACTGTTAAAGAGCATGTCACGCACGAAACCATGGCCTCTTCCACTATGGCCACTTCTCCTGACACAACACAATTACAAAACTCTGCATTCCAACCTGAAAACCTTGCAACTAACAGCCTGGAAAATACCTTGATTCCTCCACAGGATAAGCTATCCAAGAGAGTGAAGGATATCATCATGGAAGCTCGCTGGCCTTCCACAAGGAAGGCATATTCAGCAAAATGGAAAAGGTTTCACACTTGGAACACCACAAAGGGCCTAGATGCGACAGTGATGAACATGGCACATATTCTGGAATACTTGGCAGAAATGCTCCACAATGGCCTGTCTTACTCTTCCATTAAAATTCATGCTTTAGCAATTTCAGCAGAGTACAATACTGATCCACCTGTCTTCTCTCATCCTCTCATAAGGCAGTTTCTAAGAAGAATTAAAAACATCAATCCTCCAAGGAAACCACCAGTGCCTACTTGGGACCTTAACTTCGTGTTGGAAAAACTAACACTACCTCCCTTTGAACCAGCAGCATCTGCAGAACCACAGTTCCTGTCTTGGAAGACTGCCTTCCTTCTGGCCATAACCTCAGCAAGAAGAGTATCTGAGTTACAGGCCCTCATGGCAGTACAGCCATTTCTTATTTTTCATCAGGACAGAGTTTCACTGAGAACCAATCCTTCATTTATGCCAAAGGTGGTATCCAGGGTCTCATTAAACCAAGCTATTCACCTGCCTACCTTCTTTCCAAATCCACAAAACAAAGGGGCAAAACTTCTGCACACCCTGGACATACACAGGCAGTTGCGCTACTACTTGGACAGAACTAAGTTACAGAAAAACTGACCAGCTGTTTGTAGCATATGCTGCTGGTGCACAAGGAAAAGCAATTTCCAAACAGACAATTTCAAAATGGATAGGGAATTGCATTCGTTTTTGTTACTCCTTTCATGGAAAGACTGTGCCAGCTAACATTAGACCTCATTCCACCAGAGCTACAGCCACCTCCACAGCCTTCTTAAGAGGGGTGGCTACCAAGGACATTTTAGAAGCTGCTACATGGAGCTCCATGCATACATTTTCCAAGCATTACAATTTACCTTTATATTCCAGATCCAAAGCAGGCTTTGCTACGGCAGTCCTGCAGGGAATTTTAGCTACACCATCATTTACATAGATCCTCCACCCCCAGATTGGCTATGGTATTCTACCCATATGTGATGACTGCAGATGCATCCTTGAAGGACCTAGTACAGTTTTGTACCTACCATAAATGTAGATGTCTGATAGGTATGCATCTGCAGTCAGGTTTACCCACCCTCCTTCACCTCTGTGGTATTTCTTGGGTTCTTATCCCTCTCATAGCTAGCTGGGGTTATCTATTATGGTGTATTTGTTTTATATACATATCTATATATATTTATGTATATTTCTGAAAATGTTTGGAATTTATTGCATTTCTCCAAATTTAGCCTTCCTTAGAGGGCCACCTGGCATCTGGGGCAAGAAAAACTGAGGAAGATGGCGTCGGCTGACGCTTTTATACCCCAGGCGCTCTGACGTCGGGGAAAGGACGACATCAGCCGACGCCGGACCCAGACTTTGGAATCCGGCCGACCGAAGGGCTGCCTGAGGCAGGACAACCCATATGTGATGACTGCAGATGCATACCTATCGGACATCTACATTTATGGTAGGTACAAAACTGTACTTTTGCCTCCCCCCAGAACTATCAATTGGAAACAATTTTGCGCAAGGACTCCCCACAGACAAGCTTGGAAAGTGGATGCTCTGTCCTTCAGTTTATGCCTTTCCTCCTCTGCCTCTGCTCTTCAAAGTACTACTAAAGATCAGACGAGACAAACCAGGGATGATTTTGATTGCACCAGACTGACCTCGCTAACACTGGTACCCCCTCCTGTGCAGTGCATCACTGTTGGCCCCATGGCACCTGCCTCAGACTCCTACCCTGCTGTCTCAGCAGGAGAACCTGATTCTGCACCCTCAGCTTCAAACACTGAACCTAGAAGCCTGGCTAATTACCTAAGCTCTCCATTACCATCCCTCCGTAAACCAGTGATAGATGTCATTTTAGAGGCAAGGAGGCCTAGTACTAGAAAATTTTATGCTGAAAAATGGAAAAGATTCTGTGCCTGGACCCAGTCTTAAGGGATGAGCACAGCAGTGCCCAATTTACCTCAGATTTTACAATGCTTAACTGAGATGCTTCACAAGGGCCTGTCTTTTTTCCTCAAAAAAAGTTCACGCCTCAGCCATTTCATCTCATTATAACACAGAACATCCCCCTTTTCTCATCCACTGCTCAAGCAGTTCCTCAGAGGGACCAAAAATTTAAGACTGCCCAGGAGAACTCCAACTCCAGCCTGAGACCTTAACTTTGTATTGGAAGAAACTCACCCTTCCTCCTTTCGAGCCAGCTGCTGTTGCAGATTTAAAATTCCTTTCTTGGAAAACAGCTTTACTTTTAGCCATCACTTCAGCAAGAAGGGTATCTGAATTACAGGCCCTTACGGCAGTGGAGCCTTTCATCATCTTTCATGCAGACAGGGTGCCCCACAGGACCAATCCCTCTTTCATGCCAAAGGTGGTATCCAGTGTGGCCTTTAATCAGTCCATTCATTTGCCAACCTTCTTTCCTAATTCACAGAACAAAAGAATGGATACTGCACTCCTTAGATGTGCACAGACAACTTCGATTCTACTTAAACAGGACTAAACCTCAAAGGAAATCTGAACAGTTGCTGGTGGCATTTGCTGCAGTGACAGAGAGGAGAAGGCTATTTCAAAGCAAACCATCTCCAAATGGATAAGCCTTTGCATTAATTTCTGCTGTAAGCACCATGGAAACCCTATCCCACAGGGGAACAGACCCCACTCATCCAGGGCTGCATCTACCTCTACGGCCTTTCTCAGAGGTGTACCTACCGGGCACATCCTAGGAGCTGCTACCTGGAATTCTGTACATATTTTCACCAAGCATTACCATTTGCCAATTTTCTCTAAATCCAGAGCTGGCTTTGCCACTGCAGTGTTGCAGGGCCTTATAGCTGGTCCTAATGCTATCTAAATTCCTCCTCCCATTCTTAGCTTTGAGAATCTACCCAAATATAATGACTGCAACAGTGAAACATGAAGAAAATAGTACAGTTGTGTACACTTACCATAAATGTAGATGTTCGAGTGTATTTACTGTTGCAGTCCTGGTTACCCTCCCTCCAGCCCCCTGACTTCTTTTAGCTATACCTCTTCTCTCCTTTTCAATGCTTAAAAGCTTTTTGGTGTATTTGCTTTTTTTGTTGCAGGTATAACTGTGTATATTTATAGATTTAATTGCTTCCCATTGGGGGGCACCTGATATCTGGGGCAAGAAAAACTGATGTAATGACGTCTGCTGCATGTTTTATACCCCTGATGACCTGACATCACAGAATAGACAGCAACTGACGTAGGACCCAAGACTTTGTTAATCAGGCCGACTGGGGGCTACTGCAAGCAGATAACCCAAATGTAATGACTGTAACAGTGAATACACTCAGACATCTACATTTATGGTAAGTGTACAGTTTCCCAAGGATACAGATTCCACTTCCACTCCTTACCAACCCCAAACGGTTGGCCAGACCTACCCCCAAATTCAGTGGGCAGAGGCTTAAAAGCAAGTTCTCTCTCTTTCAAGCTTCAGGGCTAGTCAACCTGTCCCAGAAGAATGGGGACAAAGTTTTTACTCAAGACTTTCCCTGGTACCAGGAAAAGACAATTTCTGGCATCTTATCCTGGACCTGTCTATCCTAAACACATTTTTGGTAATCCCAAAATTCAAGATGCTAAATCTTCATCAGCTGCTTCCTATACTAGGCCTGGTTGGTAACACTGGATTTAAAGGAAGCCTACCTGCACATCCCAATAAGGGATTCTTGCAGAAGATACCTATGTTTCAGAGCAGGCTACATGCACTGTCAGATGTCCTTCAAGGATGCATCTGCAGTCCTTACATATGGGTTGTCCTGCCTCAAGCAGCCCTTCGGTCGGCCGGATTCCAAAGTCTGGGTCCGGCGTAACACTGGAGTTAAAGGAAGCCTGCCTGCACATCCCAATAAGGGATTCTTGCAGAAGATACCTATGTTTCAGAGCAGGCTACATGCACTGTCAGTTCTCTGCACTGCCCTTTGCCTTATCTACTGCTCCCAGGGTATTCACAAAGTGTCTAGCTTCAGTCATTGCATTTTGCAGGCAAAGAAATATTCAAATATACCCATACCTGGACGATTGTCTAGTTCAGGCAGAAAGCCAGGACATACTGTTAAATCATCTGGCATTTATAAAGAAATTGATAACGTCTCTGGGGTACACCATAAACGAAAAGAAATCACATCTTGCACCCTGCCAACAAATTGTATTCCTGGGAGCAAGCTTGAATACAACTTCCCAGATGATCTACCTCACGCCAGAGAAACAGATTCAGTTGACAGTCTACTTCAAATTAGTGGTCACCAAGACCCAGCTATCTGCAAAGAAAATACTGCAGTCCCTGGGGTTCATGGCCTCTTTCATTCTACTAATTCCATATGCAAAACTGCATTTAAGGAAACTACAGTGGTGTCTAAAAATCCTATGGTGTCAACAATCTCAGGCTCTAGAATCAATGATTTCTATCATACCTTGTCTACAGATAGAGTTCCTTTGGTGGGCAGAGGCCTTCCACCAAAACAAGGGACTGCCATTCACTCTACCCCCTGCCACCCAAACCCTAACAGACGCATCAGACTATGCATGGGGGCTCACTTGGCAGGACAGTGCATTCAAGGCAAATGGAACCCAAATCAAATCCACTTGCATATCAATCAAAAAGAAATGTTAGCTGTACAGAATGCTCTGACAGCCTTCAAGGACCACATTCTTCCAGGACAATTATTGGTAAAGACGGACAACACCACTATTGTGTTACATAAACAAGCAGGGGGAGCCCACTCATACCCTCTCTGCAGACTAGCCATGGCTCTGGGGAACACAGCCTTGAGCTACCAAGTGCACCTACAGACTCTGTTCCTGCCAGGAAACCTAAATACACTGGCAGACGACCTAAGCAGAAATCTCATGGACCCACACGAGTGGAAACTGGAACCAAAGATATTCAATATGTTGTGAAACAAATGGGGGAGCCCAGAGATGGACCTGTTTGCCTGCTCCCAGAACTACCAATTAGGTATCAGGAAAAGTTTGCACAAGGACTCCCCACAAACAAGCTTGGAAAGTGGATGCCCTATCCTTCACCTGGAAAAACCTATCAGTTTATGCCTTTCCTCTCCAAGGTACTACTAAAGATCAAACAGGACAAACCAAGGACAATACTGATTGCACCAGACTGGCCACATCAACACTGGTGTACCCCCTGTTGCGCAGTGTGTCACTGCTGGCACCTGCCTTAGACCCCTGCCCTGCTGTCTCAGCAGGGGGGGCAGATTCTGCACCCACAACTTCGAACCCTGAACCTGGCAGCCTGGCTTACTTACCTGATCCCAACATTACCATCCCTCGGTAAGCAAGTGATGGATGTCATCCTGGAGGCAAGGAGGCCTAGTACTAGAAAATCCTTTGCTGAAAAATGGAAAAGATTCTGTTCCTGGAGCCAAACTCAGGGGGATGGGCACAGCAGCACACAATTTACCCCTTATTCTTCAATATTAAACTGAGATGCTTCACAAGGGCCTTTCCTTTTCATCCATCAAAATTCAGCCATTTCAGCTCATTACAATACAGAACCACCCCTCTTCTCTCATCCACTGCTGAAGCAATTCCTCAGAGATGCCAAAAACTTAAGACCACCCAGGAGAGCCCATACTCCAGCCTGGGACCTTAATTTTGTATTGGAAACACTCACTCTACCTCCCTTTGAGCCAGCTGCAAATGCAGAGTTGAAATTCCTTTCTTGGAAAACAGCCTTCCTTATAGCCATCACTTAAGCAAGAAGGGTGTCTGATTTACAGGCCCTCATGGCAGTGGAGCCTTTCATCATCTTTCATGCTGACATGGTGTCCCTTAGGACCAATCTCTCCTTCATGCCCAAGGTGATATCCAGTGTGGCCCTTAATCAGTCCATTCATTTGCCAACCTTCTTTTCTAATCCACAGAACAAAGGAGAATGAATACTGCACTCCTTGGACATGCACAGACAACTTAGATTTTACTTTGACAGGACTAAGCCTCTCTCTCGGGAAATCTTGAACAGCTGCTGGTTGCATTTGCTGCAGAGGCAGAGGGGAAGGCCATTTCAAAGCAAACCATTTCTAAGTGGATAGGCCATTGCATTAATTTCTGCTATAAGCATCATGGAAAACCTACCCCACAGGGGATAAGACCACATTCAACCAGGGCTGCATCTACCTCTACAGCCTTTCTCAGAGGTGTCCCTACCAAGGGACGTCCTAGAAGCTGCCACCTGGAGTTCTGTACATACCTTCACCAAGCATTGCCACCTGCCAATTTTTTCTAAATCCAGAACGGGATTTGCCACTGCAGTTTTGCAGGGCCTTATAGCTGGTCCTAATGCTAATTACCTCCTCCCATCCTTAGCTTTGGGAATCTACCCAAATGTGATGACTTCAACAGTGAAACATGAAGAACATAGTACAGTTGTGTACACTTACTATAAATGTAGATGTTAGGGTGTATTCACTGTTGCAGTCCTGGTTACCCTCCCTCCAGCCCCCTGACTTCTATTGACTATACCTCTATTCTTGTTTACTATGCCTAAAGCTTTTTGGTGTATTTGCTTTTTTGTTGGAGGTGTAACCTTGTATATAATTGTTTCCCATTATGGGGGTACCTGACATCTGGAGCAAGAAAAACTGATGTAATGGCATCTGCTGCATGCTTTATACCCCTAACTACCTGACGTCATGGAAGATGAGACAGCAACCAACTCAGGACCCAAGACTTTGATAATCAGGCTGACTGAAGTCTACTGCAAGCAGATAACCCATATGTGATGACTGCAACAGTGAATACACTCGAAACATCTTCATTTATGGTAAGTGTACACAACTGTACTTTCCCTTCCCATTTACTGTTTTTCAGATATTTCTAATTGGCCTCTTTTTGGCCTAGTTAGTTGTAGTTCATATAGATGTGGTCTGTCTAGCCTTCGAGATTTTTATGTAAGGCTTAGTTCAGTAAACCTGTGTTTATATAGATAAGCTTATTGCCTTTCCTTCTCTCAGCTTGCTGTGCTATTTGTGACCTTTTGTCACATTTCTTAGATAGTGGTGTGGTCTGTCTAGCCTTTTTGTATTTATAAGGCTTAGTCTTTGTTGCCGTCTAATTTACAGTCTACTCTATTTAGATAACATTGTTATTTCTCAGCAGCTATCTTATTAGTCTGCTTTGTGTGACTTCACATAGTGTGCGTTTTAGCCTGTTTTTATTAAGGCTATCCATTCTATTTGGAGAAAATTTACTATTGTTTTTTGTGTGGCAGTAAATATCTCTAACTTTATTATGGAGGATCAAGACAAGCACCCCAAATCTGGGTTCAAAAAGTACCCTAGGTGTAGCCAGAAAATGTCAGTTACAGACAGTCACGTCAACTGTGTTTATTGTGTAGGGGCTCTGCATTTGCAAGACAATTGTGCCATTTGTCATTCCTTCTCCTGTAGGGTCCTGCAGGAAAGGAAGAGAAAACTAATCGATAGAGGCTTGTTGAAGCCTTTCTTTCAGGAAGCTTTGAGTGACCAGGATGGTTCCAGTCGGTCTTCAGTCTTTGGACTCAAAAAAATCGAAGAAGTCATCGACTTTGGCTCCACTGCCTTCGGAGCCGACAGTCTGTTCCTTTTGGAGCCGATCCCCTGTCTTGGAACCCATGTCCGAAGCTCCAAAGAGTCCTATTCTCCAGTCGGTACCACCTTCGGTTAGATTGTCATCATCTATCAGCCTGTCTGATCTGGACTTGGATCGTGTGGTACAGAAGCTGCTGTTGGCACTGGCATTAGCCAAAATGTTATTGGCTTCGACCGAAATGGCTTTGGAGCCGAAGACGATTCCACCGACTATTACTATTCCTCCACCGAGCCATGCTGGTCCTTCAGAGCCGGAGGAGGGAGACCTGATGTTAGTGGAACCCTCAGAGCTGACGCCTGCTCCTGTGTCTTCTGCTCTGTGTACTCTTGATGTCTTCGGTGGCAATTGAGGACTCTAAGAGCCGACACTGTCTGGTCGGGTCCGGGGAGGACAGTCAAACCGACTTGTCGGTTCTGACTTTGCCTCTCATGGCCTCGGCTCGGATGAGCTCTGCTCCTACCTCAGGCTTGGAGCCCACTGTCCCAGTGCCGGTGTTGTTGACAGTTTCCTTGGATCTATTGGCTCCTTCACATTGGAGCAGAGGTGCTCTCGATGCCATGAGGAGAGTCGTGTCTCCAGGGCATCCTCGACCTTCGGTCTGCCGTACTCCTTCACAAAAGTGCCTGTGTCTGCTTCTGCATCACACGCCCTGATCAAGCGTAGAGACACATAGCCTCAAGAAGCCCTAATGGGTGGCCCCTGCTCTTTCAAGACCTCACCAGAGGCCCCCACTGATGAGGTTCCCAGGAAGAGATTGTGCAAGAGGAAGCACCTAGACTCCCCGCAGGAGTCTCTCCCATCGGATACTGACTTAGATGAGTCAAAAGGGTCACCACGGTCCTCCTCTAAGGATATCTCATTCGCTGATATACTTGAAATCCTTAAGCAGAGGGGTGACTGGCAGTCCAAAAGCCCTACTGAGGATGAGCCAGTTCTCCTGAAGGCTTTCGGGTCTCAGCCCTTCACCTCTTGGGTGAGTCCGCCCTTCGATGAGCTGATGCAGTTGGTCTCATGAAGGGCATGGGAGTCTCCGGATTCTATGGAGCCTGTCCCCAGGAGGCCTAATAAATTTATTTCAGCCCCAGTTGACAAAACATTTTTAATTAAAGGTGTTCCAGTTGATGCCATGGTGGGTGGTGGCAGCCACCAAGAAGGAAATGTGTGAGACTTCCTCATCTATCCATCCTCCTGACAGAGATTCCAGGATTATGGATAGATATGGGAAGTGCATGTTCAGTTCAGTGACCTTTGCTCTCCATTCGCTGAACTACTTAACCCATTTTACTAGGTTGCAAAGAGATCTCCTTAAGGAGTTGGGAGATGCTCTTCAGGGTACAGTAGCTGCGTCAGCTTCCGACAAAGTTACTGCCCAGCTTTCTACCCTAAATTCTATCAACTCGTCCATGCGCCTCTTATCTTATGCAGCTGATGGAACAAGTAGGGCAGCGGGTACAGGAATTGCTCTTAGGAGACATTCCTGGATGTGCTTGGGTTCTTTCACGGAACTTTTCAAGTCTTCCTTCATGAACACTCCCTTTGATGGATTGTCTCTTTTCAGGCCTAAAATGAAGGAAACCTTAACCAGGTGTGAACAGGACGGGAAGACTCTGTCTGCCATCAGGGTCCATTTTTCCACTCCTACCCGACCATACCCTAAAGGTCACAGGGAGGAAAAATTTTGTTCCGAAAAGCCCGTGGAGCCTTTCAGGACACACATGGTGAGCCCCCCTCCAGGGGCAGAGGAGGGGGTAATGGAAGACGCCGCCCTCGCGGCAGAGGGGGTCTGCAATACCAAGGTGACAGAGATCACTTCTCTGGGACACGCTACCAGCGCTCTTGAGAGGAGGCCCAACTGTCTTGCTCTGGAGGCAGTTGGGGGTCACTAATCTTTGTACCCAGATGCCTGGCTCAGTATAACAAAAGACAGCTGGGTACAAAATATCATTTCCAGGGGATACTTCATACCATTCGTCACACCCCCTCCAATCATAAGACGAATGCTGGACGTTCCACCCAGTTACAGGGATCAAGCAACAGTAGAGGTCCAAACGTTGCTAAGAAAGAGTCATCCAACCAGTCCCAGCAGACCAGACAGGATACGGACCTTACTCAAGATTTTTTTTGGTTCAAAAGAAGACGGGGGGGACTGGAGACCCATATTGGACCTCAGCAGACTGAACCAATATGTAAAGAAAGAGAAGTTTTGGATGGTCATGCTTCAGTCTATACTTCCCTTCTTAGGGAAAGACAATTGGATGTGCTCGATAGATCTCAAGGATGCGTACTACCACATAAAAAATGGCCAGACCATCCAGGGGTCACCTGCGCTTCTGGCTAGGAGCCAATCACTATCCGTTTCGAGCCCTGCCCTTTGGTCTCACTACAGCCCCCAGAGTGTTCACCAAATGCATGGCAGTGGTCACAGCTCACCTGAGGCATCTAGGATTCCAGGTGTTTCCGTACCTAGACAATTGGCTCCTTATTGCCACCACCAGGCATCAACTCATTCAGGCCAGGGAGTCCACTCTGTCACTCTGCAATCATCTAGGCATTACAGTTAACTCAGAAAAATCTGCCTTGTCATCACAGCATATCGTTTTTATAGGGGCAGAACTGGAGACCACTACCACCACTCTAAGGCTTCCAATAGAAAGAGTCTGTCTTCTTCGTCAACATGTCAGCATCCTGATATCAAAGGGCAAAGTACCAGCATCGGAAATTCTGAAAGTATTAGGCATGATGGCAGCAGTAATTCTAGCCATACCACTTGCTCATATGCACATGAGACTACTTCAATGGCTATTGTTCACTCAATGGTCTTACCAAGAGCTCCCCATGAATCACGCCATAATGATCACAAATTCTTAAAAGAAGGATCTTCAGTGGTGGTTGACCTCACTTCATGTCATGATAGGACACCTATTTGTGCTACCCCCTCCAGCGGCCACAGTGACCATGGACGCTTCCCTGATAGGGTGGGTGGGGGGCATTTTCAGGGAAAGACTGCCCAAGGCACATGGACTTGATCAAGAGACACATCTGCATATAAATGTCCTGGAGATGAGAGCAGTACTTCTGGAGTTGCAGTACTTTCAGGACTCTCTCCCTCTGGGTACGATTGCAATTCAGACAGATAACATGTCGGTGGTCTGGTACTTGAACAAACAAGGAGGAACCAGGTTTTACCCCCTTTGTCGAGAGGCTGTCAGAGTTTGGCAGTGGGCTATTTCCACCCAGCGCTTTCTGTTGGCAACGCACATCCTGGGGAGATCAACGTGATAGCAGACAAACTGAGCAGGGCAATCTTGTTGCCCCACGAGTGGTCTCTCAAGAAAGAAATTGCGGACAGGATATTCCGCAGGTGGGGCCAACCTTGCTGCAACCTTTTTGCTAGTCACATAAACACAAAATGCAGAAGCTACTTTGCCCTCATTCCCCCTCTGGGAGAAGCCCCAAGGGATGCACTATTGCACGATTGGCCTGCGGGTCTCCTCTATGCATTTACACCAATCCTGTTGATACCCAAGGTTCTAGAGAAAGCAAAATCCCTGGGAAGGGCCATCATTCTTATAGCCCCTCATTGGCCTTGTCAGATTTGGTTCTCCTTCCTTCGACCTCATCTTTTGGAGGATCCTTGTATCCTGGACCCAGTTCCAGACCTTCTGACACACTTGTCGTGGGACTTTTATCCTTCTCTGCAGTCCCTGAGCTGACAGCTTGGCTGCTCCAGTTCCCATCATAGCCAGGTTCCATAACCTTTCCAATGAGACAAAACCGGTCCTTTTGTCCTCTCACAAATCTTCGACCAGAAAGCTTTATCTTAACAAATGGAAGAAATTTTCTATATGGGCCTCAAAAAATATTGATGCTTATCGAGCCCCTGTGGCTTCCAGTTTAGAATTCTTGACTATGATTTTCAGTGAAGGAGCTGCAGCAGCAACAGTCTGGGTACAATTGGCTGCTATTTCTAACTTTCATCTTGGATTTGTAGGTTTGAATATCATGTCTCAGAAGTTATCCAAAGCATTTCTCAAAAGGACTTTTCATATGAGGCCTCTTGTGAAATCTCCCTATTTTCCATGGAATCTAAATGTTATGCTTTCACAAATAATTCTCTCGCCATTTGAGCCAGATTCATATTGTGATCTCAGTTTTTTGTCTTGGAAGACCATCTTTCTGCTAGCTCTTATTTCTGCCCGCAGAGTGTCAGAGCTTCAGGCTTTATCCGTCAAGCCTCCCTATTTGATATTTCACCCTGACAGAGTATCACTTAGAACAAATCCCTCATTCTTGCCCAAAGTTTGCACTGAAACCAATCTCAACCAAGTTATTGATTTGCCAGTTTTCTTCCCCAATCATTCTAACAATTTAGAGTATATGCTGCACAAACTAGATGTTCACAGACAGCTCAGATTCTATTTGGATAGAACCATAGATTTTAGGAAATCAGACCAGCTCTTTGTTTCATTTTCAGATTCCAGTACTCTGTCTAAATGGTTATCTGATTGCATCACCTTTGCCTATTCAGCTGCCAATATACCTTTGCAACACAAGATTAAAGCTCAGTCAACCAGAGCAGTTTCTACATCATCTGTCTTTTCTGCCAGACTTCCTATTGATATTTGTGCAGCAGCCACTTGGTCAAAACCTCATACTTTTATCACTCGTTGCAAAGTTGGCAAGGCCTCCCGGGGCAGGGCCTCCTTTGGATCCACGGTCCTGCGAAATATACTCCCGTGAGCCACCTTAGATTGATGATGCTTGGGACGCTACCCATCAGTAAAGAATGAACGGCGAGATTGAACAACTTCACATAAAGAAGGTATGTACTTACCATAACGTTCCATGTGAGTTGTTCATCTCGCCTTCATTCTTGCGTCCCTCCCTCCTACCCCCTCCTGGGCTGATATATGACCGAGATGCTGGTTCCATCCTGGTTACTCAAACCTTCCCTTCCTTTTCTCTAAGAATGTAAGAATGACATATAGTATTTGTATACGCAGCAAACAAGATCTGAGGTAATTCACAGGTGCATCATGGGATAGGGACTTGGCCTCAAGCTATTTGAAGACCTCGAGCTTTGCAATTGGCCGTATTGGAGCCGAGGGATCGGCTCCGAACCCATCAGTAAAGAATGAAGGCGAGATGAACAACTCACATGGAACGTTATGGTAAGTACATAACTTCTTTTTATCTGTGTGTCAATTTATTTTGTGACCACAATTCTGAGAAGTGTTTTCTCTCTGGTAGATTTTTAAGACCCTTATTTAGTGTGTTTTCCTTTACACCTTTCATTGAGTTTGTACTTACTAGTAAGCACGTTATAGGAGGAACCATTGATAGCAGGAACCACCGGACCACCAGTGATCAGTAAATATGGAAGGAGATGGTCTAAATGGAGGACAGTGTTGCCATTAGGATTTTTTCCCCCTCTTATTTCCATTACAGTGCTTTTAATGTAATTGTGTAAGTTGTATTCTGGATATATCTTAGCTTAGCAAAATCACTTTAAATGCCATTTTCAAAATTAAGTTTGATGAAATGGCAGTTAAAGACTGTAGTTTCTATGAGATCAAAGCCTCCCATCCCCCACCCCACCCTTCTTTTCAGGGAACTACACCCCTGCATTGCTGCCGCACAGGGGTAAGGGAATGTTGGAGCAATCACCAGATGTTTTAGTGAACTGGACAAAGTTACCATTTCACTGAGCTGGCTGTCAAGACAGTTGTCTCGTTTTTTATCATCTTTAGTACATTGGACCATAGTATAACCCCATGGATTGCGTGAGAGGCATTAATTACTCTTTATAAGTAACATTAATCCATTATAATTTAACATATCTAGTCCCATCCATCTTCTTGCTGCATCCATCTTTGTTGAATGTAGTTCATTATGTACTGCCATTGAGGATCCAGACACATACCTTGTGGGGCCATTTGTCAAAGTAAATTAAGAAAATTGTGTATCCAGTTATAAAACTGAAATGCACCACTCAAGCCTCTTTGTTGAGCAGTTTTTGTTAACTTTTGTACTGTTTATGTAAGTAAACATATAAATAATTTGTTTAATAAACTGTACAAATAAAGTAGAAACCAGTGTAAGTGCTTTTGTTTCATGAGGGAAGTAAGACTTCATCAGACTGTTTCCGTTCATGAAGTACAAACCTTATGTGAGTTACAAATACTATCATGTGACATTAAATGCAATCATCAAATATGATCAGTAAAACATTTGCGGAGTCATCACTTTGGCTAAAAAGTAGTACTGACTTCAACTAAAAATATGACATGGGTGTTAAGGTTTCAGATGCTGCCTTTTTATATTGTTTAGAAATTATGTTCATTTAAGCCTGGCTTTATAGAAACATTGAGTTAAACTTTCTTATTACGTTTCTGAATGGCATAATTATGCTTATAAATTCTAGTATTTAAACATGGGCTCATAACACAGAGGAATAAAGCCCTGACTGCACCCCAGATAACCCTTATTCGACTAGCAGCATGGGTGTTATAAGACCTGGATGGGGAGGATGAGATTGGTAGGTTAACACTCTTGTCATCCATCCTGAGGGGAAGGGAGGCAGTTTGGCTTGATGCCATGCAGGTGTATTGCCCATAACTTGAAGAGCCTAGTATGCCAGCATTACAAATGTTAATTGGCTTGGTCGAGAGAGTGCACATCAGTGGAAGCACAGATGCACTTCCCGAGGCAACTGTAGGGTAGCTTGCAAGCTGCTGAGTGGGTGGGGAGTGGACTTTTGCAGGATATGCAGATTAGCCCCCTCTATAACACCCAACTCCTACCTGCATCAGGGAATGAATGGGCCAGAAGACACTAGCGCATACTTTTATGGAGGAATCAAAGGGTCAGTTGGGTGCAGGAAGGGGAACCATTGTGCCAGTCCTGTGGACTGGAAATAAATAAGTAAATAAATTATAACATTTAAATACCGTATAGGACTTCTGATATAAAACAAGTCACAGTTAGTGTACTCTGTAGCATAAAACCACATTTTTGGGCATAAAAATTTAAATTTCCTGAAGCTTGATGCAATGTCTTTCTATTCTCATAATAAAAAGATGACATATTAGTAGGAAACTTAACATAGTTTACATGAGTAGCATGCAAATATAACCTTTACTTTACCGTCTGGCTCTAATTTAGTATATGAAGTCCGTCTTTCTAATGTAATATTAAAACTGTTTTTCATAACAAATAGCATCTCTCCCAACAATATTTTTACTGCTTGGTATCTGCTCATAAAAACTTCCAATGCTGGATGATAATGTCCCTGATAGCAGATGTACATAAACTATAAATAAGGCCTTCTGTAATAAGTCCATCACTAGTAACGTAACTGTTACTGGCCACAAGCTTTCCAGAAATTAAAGGTTTTTACATAGTGGTTTTATCATGTAGCACTTCAGATGTTCATTATTTATAATGCTGCAGTGCATATGGGATGTTTATCATACTGATCGCTGCTGGTGTAGCCTTAGCTATATGGGTAATATCTTGCTAAGGATATAACAGCCGGCTAGTTTCCAAAGCTTCAGGGCACCATCCGCATGCTCAAACTGTCAGACAGCTCAAGCTGAGCAGACTAAAAGACAAGTTTGGGTGCCCTTCAGAGAGTTACTGCCACTGAAGACTATGCTTTTCTAGGGCTTTCGGAGATGTCAGTGCTGTTTCTTTGCTGGGCAGATAAGATCCCTTTGGGGAAAAATATTCATTTTCAAAATATTTTGTGTTTTATGACTTTCTTGAGGAAAATTATTTTAAAGCTACTAATTGTGTGTTTTAATTGACTGTCACAAGACTGTATTGTACTTTTAAACAGCAGAGCTCTTTTTTCCTTTCAGTTTAAAAGTTGTGTGAAGTAACTGAAAACCATTTTTTTCTGTGGAGAAATTGTGTTTATTTTACTTTTTGAGAGAGGGGGAAAGTGTTTTGAAGTGCTTTTTATTGTGTTTTTTTCTGTGGGAAAAAAAGTGACCTTTTAAAGACATGAAGTTTTTACTGGCATTTGCTGCTTGTCATCCCCTGGCATCCCTCTCAACCTGTTTACAAGAAATCTGGACAAAGGCACGAAAATAAGGACCGATTGTAAATATTGCTCTTACAAACTTAGAAAGTTGCTAGAATAATAGGTTTGCATTGGCATGCATTTTTCTGGATGATATGAAGTCTGAAACTCAAATGTTTATCATGATTTTGTGACTTCTGTCCTCAATGATTTTCCAAAAAGTAAACAAAACATTTTATGAGGAACAGAACAAAAATATGAGGCAAAAATCTGGACATTTGAGAGTCATGTTCCTGGGAAAGATGCACCATTTCCACTTCACTATAGAACGAACTACCAGTCCCACAGTCTGTCTCTTCTTGCCACAAAAAAAAAAGCTAAGCAAACACCCTTTCTCGCCACCAGTCTGGCTCAGCTGCAGGTGGGTGATTCTGCTGTGGACATTTGTTGTACCTCAGACTACTCCTCTTTTACCCTGGATCCCTCTGGTGTAGCTCCTAGAGCCACTGTGTACTGGGGGTTAGCCACGTGGCTATTGTGGTCTTCTCAGTGGGCAGGGGAGAGCCACTCTTATTGCTCATGGGAGAAGGTACAGGGAAGGCTTCCCAGTTTTCTCAGAATGCTGTGCCCATCCCTAGGGAAGCTGTTGTGCCAGTAGTAACATAGTTTGCCCCATTTTGCTTGTCAAAAAGAAACAGAAAACTCGTTTGTATACCCCTCTTCATATTTCCTTAAAGAAGAGTGTTTACTGGGTCCGGCTTAGGGTTTAATTCAGGCTATTGATCCTTCTTGTAAAATAGTTTGTTGTACAATAGAGAGGGGATACCTCTTTTCCTGAAAAGATTCAAGATTCTCAGTATAAGCAGGAAGATGAAAGGACAGACAGTGTTTTCTCCGTAGATTTCTTATTCAGACTCTGAGGGGAGAGCTCAATTTCTGATTCTCCCTGTGGGAGTTTCTTTCTGTGAGACTATTGCCAATGTTTTCATTGGGAGAATATTGAGGTTTCTCATTCCCTCAGAAAATACTAAGAGTTGTTTCAGAAGGAATTTCCAGAACCAGCACCCATTCCTCCTATTCTGGCTGCTTTAGAGGATGTATGTGTTACTGCTTGCAGTTTTGCTGATAGTCAGCCAGATGCACCTATTTATTTGTGTGTTTGTTTATTTATTTATTTATTTGCATTTGTTGACTGGGAGTGTCAATCTAAAAAGCTAGATAGGATGCATCCCTCTCTAAGGTGTACTTCATTACGAGGAATGTACCTCATTTGACTTCTTAAAGCGTTCATGTTCCTCCAAGTTCCTCATTGGAAAGGTTTGACACATTGTGTATTAGGAATTTTTTTAACTGATAGCCATGGTAAATAGAAATGAATCATGTTAATTTATTAAATGATCTTTTTTGTAGGTAAAACCAGCATATTTTAACCATCCTCTGGCCTTCCCAGATAAAGTTGTTAAAAAGTTGTTAGTATGTGTTCCACATTTTGCCCATTTGTTCCACATTGAGGGCTAGTGTTCCTCATTTTGGTGATGGAAGGTTGAGACCTATGATAGGATGTGTAAAGTTCGTCAGTCTTAGGTTTTTTACACTATTCCCAAACCTGAACCAACAGTTATAGCTTTAGCTGATCCAAGGCTGCTGAACATTTAATTTCCCAATCCTACTTTTTCTGATATGTATGGGAGAATTATTGATAAGTATGGAAAAAAGTGTACTACTGCAACTTTGATTTTTCAGAATTTTGAATCGTCAGGCTCATATGTTGAAGTTTTGTTCTTACCAATTGTGAACACATGAATGTTTCATCTGTAGTTTCTTCTTGTGAGGAAACACTTGCTTTAAATTTAGCTTTTTTCTGTTGCACAGATCACTACCTATAGTTTACAGTGTGTATATGATTTATTTAAAAAAAAGTGGGCACAAAATCCTCTGCCTTTCAGGGGAATCTTTCAGTACCTGCCAAGACTAGACACATCTGTTGTATCCAGTACTCCTTCACAAGTTGCAAGCAGGAATTGTAGAACCAGTTCCTGCACCACTAAAAGGAAAAGGATTTTTCACTAGAATCTTTTTGGTACCCAACAAGGAGCTATCATGGAGATCAGTGTTAGATTTCTATACACTTTTGTGGAAGTACATAAATTCAAAATGCTCACCTGCATATGGTCTTACTCCTTCTTCCAGACCATTGTCTCATGGAGACTTTAGATCTGAAGGATGCTTACCATCACATTCCAATTGATCTCACCTACAAGAACTTACAAAAGTCCTGTCTCGCACCTTCACAAAGAATTGTCTTCCTTTTGGTTTGTGATGCAGATAGAAAAAAGTATGGCCTTTTTTACCGTTTCAGAGCACTTTCAGGGATTTCTGTATTCAAGAAGCTGTCTTCGCAAGAGAGTTTTTCAAAATTCTAGACCTTGTGTCATAATTGATCCTCATGCTACCACTGGCCAGGCTCCACTTAAGAAAAAATCAACTGTACATAAAAACTGTTGGATCCAGCACCTGCATCCCTTAGAGTTTTAGGTGCCAGTGTTGAAATATGTGAAATAATTTACAGTGTTGGAAGGATCAGATGTATCTCAATGTAGACCTATCCTTCTCCATCCCGACTCCAGTTCAGTCAGTCCAGATGGATTCCTTAGATTTTGTTTGGGGAATAGTGTCCAGGGGACTTTAAGTGCAAGGTGAATGGGGTCCTTTTCACGTTACAGAGCACATAAATCTCAAAGAAATGATAGCAGTAATTAAACCCTTAAAGGTTCTTCACCACTTGCGGTCTCCGGCTCCCTTTTTATTGGCCACAGACAACACCACAGTTATGTGTTAACTGAACAAACAAAGGGGGCACAAGGTCATACCCTTTTTGCCAGTTGGCAATGATGTCTTGGGAGCTAGCCTTCCAGCATGCAAGGGCCTCATACATCCCATCATCTCTACATGTGGCAGACAAACTAAGCATTTCGTGGGTAGACCTTCTTGAGTACAAACATTGGACAGAGGTCTGCCAGGATGTAGTCCAGATGTGGGAAACGCATCAAGAAGTTCTTTTCACCTTCTTTCAAAATGTGCAGTTGGAAAAAATTTTGTTCAAGACATCTCTGCAGCCATGCTTGGAGGATAGATGCATTTTTGTTCTCTTGGATGGGAATTTTTTTATGCATTTCCACCCATTCCACTGATACCAAGGAACTTCTAAAAATTCAGAAAGAATTGCCAAAGATCATTGTGGCGACCCTCTTTTGGCCCAGGCAAAGTTGGTTATCCCTTTTAATGCAGTTGGCTAAGGGCAGTTACTACAAGCTTCGTAAGTCTGGAACTGCTCACACTTTGCCAGGGAAGAATGGTGCATCCCAACCTAGAGCAACTGCAGCTTGACAGCCAGGATGATTCTGTCTTGATAGCTTTAGACACTTGTTCCACGAGGATGTGCTTCAGGTATTGAATTTGACAAGAAAACCTGCAACTCAAATATTATGTTTACAGCTGGACGAAGTTTTCTAGGTGGTGCCTAATCAATATCAGTGGGCCAGATTTGCTGCCTATCCCTCTGGTGTAGAAATATTTGTTTGAGCTACTCAGCGATGGCTTATCCTATCAAGGTTCATATTTCTGTCATCTGAGTTTATTAGCCTGTGGACCCCCCCCCCTTTCATCTTTTTGTTGTCAAAACAGTTTATGAAAGGAGTGTTGCACTTCATATCTCCTCAAAAGCAAATTCCCCCATTTTGGGATCTCAACTTTGTTCTTGGAAAAATTAATCTCATCTACTTTTGAACCTGCCTTTCAGACTGATTTAAAATTCATCACTTGAAAAAATGTTTTGCTTATTGCTCTGACATCTGAAAGGTGTGTCTTTGCGCTACAAGCTCTCATGGTGAGCTAACCGTATATGATTTTTCCAGAAGGACAGGGTTGTTTTATGCACTAATCAGCCTTTCATTCTAAAAGGTGTTTTTTGCCTTCAATCAAACTCTGTTTTCTTTCCAGAACCTAAAAACAAGAAATAGAAGATTCTACATACCTTGGGATATGCACATGCAGCTTTATACTACCATGACAGAACTAAACCTTTGGGAAACCTGAACAGCTATTTGTTTTCTATTCTGGGGCTAAGAAGGGTCAGTCAGTCTCTAAGCAAATGATTGCTTGTTGGATGTTCTTCGTGTTTCACTGTTGCAGTCATCACATTTGGGTTATCTGCTTGCAGTAGCCCTCAGCTGGCCTGATTAACAAAGTCTTGGGTCCCGCATCGGTTGCTGTCCCTTCTTCCATGATGTCAGGTCTTCGGGTATAAAACATGCATCCGACGCCATTACATCAGTCTTTCTTGCCATGCAGTGCCTGAAGCAGAAGCAATTCTCAAGTGCCAGTCGGCAGACTCCTGAAATTTTCATTTTTGAGTTTCAGAACCAAAGTCTTCAATTAAAAGCTAAGCACCCCCCCCATTGGGGAAACTTTTTCTTTCTCCTTACCGACGTCATTAAAAGTTAATAATTGCATTACTTGTGGAAAGCAAATACCTCACAAAGACTTTCATTCGTACTGTATTCCTTGCCTAGGCCCTGACCACGACGTAACTTGCTGTGAGCTTTTGTGCCTTATTTAATCAATGCACTATCCGTCGTCTGTATATTTTCGCCTCTAAATATTTTGGTTATCGGTTCAGTTATCCAGAAATGTCTTCGCTAAGCCATCTGACTACCGGCATTCTGAAATAGCGCAAGGATAAAGACAGAGACAGACCGTCTAGGTTCAAAGCTGCTGACGACACTTCTAATCCTGTCGGCAGTACTCAGTGAGATACTTTTGCAGTTCCTGATACCTACTACGTTTGATTAGCAGGCCTCTACTGAGACCCATTCAGTGTCCAGTATGCTGAAAGATGCTTCAACTGTGGAACCTGCGGATGCCTCTACCTTGGATGGGTCCGGAGCCGCTGTGTAGGCACCGGCTTCTGAGGGTGTATTCAGACCTATGGACTTGCATATTAAACCAACGCCTCCTTCTTCAAGGCCTAAATCTCGAACTTTGCCTAGAAAACCGACGTCCAGGCCGCATGGTCAGGCCTCTATGCCTAAAAAAGAAATAATAAGAATGGCTAAAGACTCTTGTAACTTTAATCTTGGGAAGTCAACCTCTCCCTTCTAAGAGACCTAGGACTGAATTTGTTTATGAATCTTCTGACCAGGATTCTAATTTTTCTGATTCTTCTTATGATCTGGATTTTCCCTTATTTACTGATGAGGATTCTGATGCAGAGGACTCTATTCCCTCTGCTTCCCCTCCAGAGGATTTTTCTTTTGGTGAAACCTTTCACAGTTTAAGGGAGCATTTCCACTGGGAAATCCAGGATTTTTCTGATTCAAAAAAGAGGCTTAGGGATTTCCTACTCCTGCCTCAGCATAGGCCTTTAGCTATTTTTCCTGTACTAGACATTGTTGATGATGCCTTCTCGGAATCTAGTTTGGCCCCTGATTCTTTACCTCCTGCTCCCAGAAAACCTGACAGATATTACAGGGTTCCTGAGTCTCACAAGTTCCTTTTTAAAAATCCTATTGCAGATCCAGAGACTATTTTACAGGGACCCAAGGGCATTAAGGCTTCAACTGCCAGAAACCCTCCCCATTCTGATGGAGATTCCAGGGTGCTGGATAGATGGGGTAAGAAGGTTTACACTTCTGCTACCTTGGCCATTAGGGCCTTAAACTGTCAGTTTCATATGTTAAAGTATCAACAACATATTATTGGATTGCTTAAACAGAAAATGATGTTGATTCCTGACTGTGCTGAAAATAAGGAATTAACAAGATTTAATGCATTCTGCTGAACAGGTTGGAAAACATACTTTGCACTGTGGGTTTGATTCTTTAGAGGCCTCTTGCAGGGCTGCTGTCACTGGGTCTGTACTCGGAATGCATGCTTGGCTTAAGAAGCAATCCTTGCCTGATCATGTTAAAGCTAAACTGTTGGATGCTCCTTTAAATCAGAATCGCCTGTTTGGCAACAGAGCTGAGGAAGTTCTTAAAAAGATGGAAGATAAAGCTAAATCTATGCAAACTGTTAAAAGATTTCTTACAAGTTCAGCCTCCAAGATTTAGTAGGCATTGGCCCTCTAAGAATTGGTCCTTTCCTGCCCCTTCCAGGTCTTCTCAATCCAAACCCAGACACAGCAGAAACCCCAGGTTTCAATCCCAGGGTACGCACAAGACAAAGCAGTGGGGGGGCTTCCACTTCCAAATCTGGGAGTAGTAAGACTCCCCCCTATGGAAAACTGTCGCAATTACTTGATTTTACAACTTCCAAGCACTTTTCAACTGAATGCTGCTTTGGGGGAAATATTGGTTTGCAGGTCAAAAATTGGTAACTCATTACCCAGGACAAATGAGTTTTAAATAGTGTCCCAAGGATACAGATTTCACTTCCACACATTACCAGTCCAAAAGGTTGGCCAGATCTACCCCCAAATCAGTGGGCAGAGGCTCAAAAAGCAAATATTTTCCCTTTTAAACATAAAGGCTATTTAGGCTGTACCAGAAGAAAAAGGACAAGGCTTCTACTCAAGACTTTTCCTGGTACCCAGAAAAGACAATTCATGGGTCCTATTCTGGACCTGTCTACTCTAAACACCTTTTTGGTGATTCTAAAATTCAAGATGCTGACTCTTCACCAGTTGCTTCCTATGCTAGGAAAAGATGCCTGGATGGTAACACTCGATTTAAAGGAAGCATACCTGCACATCCCAATCCAGGTTATCTCGCAGAAGATACCTACGCTTCAAAGCAGGCTGCAACCACTACCAGTTCTCTACACTGCCCTTTGGCTTATCTACTGCGCTCAGGGTATTCACAAAGTGCTTAGCCCCAGTCATTGCATTTTGCAGGCAAAGAAATATTCAAATATACCCATACCTGGACGATTGTTTGTCAGGCAGAAAGCCAGGACATACTTTTGAACCATCTGGCCTTTGTACAAAAAGGGTTCTAACTTGTCTAGGGTACACCATAAATGAAAAGAAATCACACCTGGTACCCTGCCAACAAATTATATTCCTGGGAGCAAGCTTGAATACAACTTCCCAGATGGCTTTCCTCATGCCAGAGAAACAAATTTATTTGACAACCTACTTCAAAGAAGTGGCCACAAAAACCCTACTATCTGCAAGGCAAATACTACAAGCCTTGGGGTTCATGGCCTCCTGCATTTTTCTCATTCCATATACAAGACTGCATGTGAGGAAATTACAGTGGTATCTAAAACGCCTATGGTGTCAACATTTTCAGGATCTAGAAGCAATGATTCCTATCATACCTTGCCTACGCCTAGAGTTTCTTTGGTGGGCAGAGGCCTGCCAGCAAAACAAGGGACTACCATTCACAACACCCCCTGCTGCCCAAACCCTAACAGACGCATCAGATTATACATGGGGGACTCACCTGGCAGGGAAGTGCATTCAGGGCAAATGAAACCCAAGTCAAATGCACCTGCATATCAGTCAAAAAGAAATGCTAGCTGTACAGAATGCTCTGACTGCCTTCAAGGACCACATTCTTCCAGGACAATTAATGGTAAAGATGGACAACACCACTGTTATGTGGTACTGAAGCAGGGGGGGTACACATTCTTACCCCCTCTGCAGACTAGCCATGGCATTCTGGAGTACAGCCCTGAGCTACCAAGTGCATCTACAAGCTCAATTCTTGCCAGGAAAACTAAACACACTGGCAGATGAACTAAGCAGAAACCTCATAGACCCACACGAGTGGAAATTGGAACCAAGGATTTTCAACATGTTGACAAACAAATGGGGGAGCCCAGATATAGACCCGTTTGCCTCCCCCCAGAACTATCAGTTGGACAAATTTTGCACAAGGACTCCCCACAAACAATCTTGGAAAGTGGATGCTCTGCCCTTCAGCTGGAAAAACCTATCAGTTTATGCCTTTCCTCCTCTGCCTTTGCTCTCCAAAGTACTACTAAAGATCAAACAAGACAAACCAAGGACGATTTTGATTGCACTAGACTGGCCACGCCAACACTGGTACCCCCTCTTGCGCAGTGTGTCACTGTTGGCCCCATGGCACCTGCCTCAGACTCCTACCCTATTGTCTCAGCAGGAGAACCAGATTCTGCACCCTCAGCTTCAAACACTGAACCTAGCAGCCTGGCTAATTACCTAAGCTCTCCTGTACCATCCTCAGTAAACCAAGCGATGGATATCATTTTAGAGGCAAGGCGGCCTATTACTAGAAAATATGCTGAAAAATGGAAAAGGTTCTGTGCCTGGAACCAATCTCAAGAGATGAACTCAGCAGTGCCCAATTTGCTTCAGATTTTACAATACTTAATGGAGTTGCTTCACAAGGGCCTGTCTTTCTCCTACATCAAAATTCACGCCTCAGCCATTTCAGCTCATTATAACACAGGACCTCCCCTCTTCTCTAATCCACTGCTTAAGCAATTCCTCAGAGGGGCCAAAAATCTACAACCACCCAGGAGAGCTCCAACTCCAGCCTGGGACCTCAACTTTGTATTGGAAAAGCTCACCCTTCCTCCTTTCGAGCCGGCTGCCACTGCAGACTTAAAATGCCTTTCTTGGAAAACAGCTTTTCTTTTAGCAATCACTTCAGCAAGAAGGATATCTGAATTACAGGCCCTCATGGCAGTGGAGTCTTTCATGCGGACAGGGTGTCCCTCAGGACCAGTCCCTCCTTCATGCCCAAGGTGGTATCCAGTGTGGCCCTTAATCAGTCCATTTATTTGCCAACCTCCTTTCCTAATCCACAGAACAAAGGGGAATGGATACTGCACTCCTTAGACGTGCACAGACAACTTAGATTCTACTTGGACAGCACTAAACCTCAAAGGAAATCTGATCAACTGCTGGTGGCATTTGCAGCAGGGGTAGAGAGGAAGGCTATTTCAAAGCAAAACCTTTCCAAATGGATAGGCCATTGCATTCATTTCTGCTACAGGCACCATGGAAAACCTATCCCACAGGGGATCAGACCCCACTCAACGAGGGCTGCATTTACCTCTACAGCCTTTCTCAGAGGCGTCCCTACCAGGGACATCCTAGAAGCTGCTACCAGGAGTTCTGTACATAATTTTACCAAACATTACCATCTGCCAGTTTTCTCTAAATCCAGTGCTGGCTTTGCCACTGCAGTCTTGCAGGGCCTTTTAGCTGGTCCTAATGCTATCTAATTTCCTCCTCCCATCCTTGGCTTTGGGAATCTACCCAAATGTGATAACTGCAACAGTGGAACATGAAGAACATAGTACAGTTGTGTACACTTACCATAAATGTAGATGTTCGAGTGTATTCACTGTTGTAGTCCTGGTTACCCTCCCTCCAGCCCCCTTTCTTCTTTTGGCTATACCTCTATTCTCTTTTACTATGCTCAAAAGCTTTTTGGTGTATTTGCTTTTTTGTTGGAGGTATAACCTTGTATATTTATAGATTTAATTGCTTCCCATTAGGGGGGCACCTGACATCTGGGGCAAGAAAAACTGATGAAATGGCGTCGGCTGCATGTTTTATACCCTTGATGACCTGACGTAATGGAAGAAGGGACATCAACCGATGCAGGACCTAAGACTTTGTTAATCAGGCCGACTGAGGGCTACTGCAAGCAGGTAACCCAAATGTGATGACTGCAACAGTGAATGCACTCACAACATCTACATTTATGGTAAGTGCACATAACTGTACTTTCTCTTCTGCTTCTGTTTTTTTTTTCTGCTCTTAGTTACTCTTGCCATGGTGAATCTGTACCAGGCATGGTTAAGGCACATTCTACCAGAGCATTATCCTCTTCAGTGGAATATTGGGAAAGAGTGGACTCTGGAAACATTTTACACACAGCAAACTTGGTCCCCTGTTTATACATTTACACGGCACTATAAACTGGATTATTTTTCAAATTCCAGAGCACGCATTGCAAGAAACATTCACAGGGGCTCCTGCGTCCTTATCCTTCCTTCCTTCCACTCAGGTAGGGTATGTTTTGGCAATCTACCCATATGCCACTGAGGTAGTGTGAATGATGGAATTAATACAGTTGTGCAAGTCCTACTTACCTGTAACAGTAGATATTAGAATTTCACACTGCCTCAGTGGCAGTACTTGCCAACCACCCCCCTTACTTTATATATAGTCCAATGGTATCCAACCTTGTTGTGGTTTTGGTTGAATCTAGTTATTTATATTGGTGATTTCTGGCTGTGAATTGGTTGGTTTCAGGCAATTCTTGCTTCTGGCCCTAATTGCTTCTTCCTACTTAGCACTAAAAGCTGACTTTCTGTGACAGGGGTTAGGTTTCCCATGTTGGGAAGGGCTTAGCCAGCCCCTATCACAGGAAGTGATTCTGAGCTCTGGAAATGGCTGTGTGTCTATTATCATAAGAAAGCCCTTCTATATTGCACAGCTTATAAACAAAGGGATTGTGTCTAGATCTAGGGATGCCATTGTCCTCCACTACTCAGCCCTCATTAGGTCAGTCATTGAATGTAGTGCCCCCTGTGGCATGTATCTGTCCAGATGCATGCAACAATTGGGATGGCCACAGATATACCTTACTAAAAGGATCAAAGGTCTAAACAACGTGTCCTACATGGGCTGATTCAAAGCCCTGTCACTATACTCTGTAAACTACAGGCTGCTAAAAGATGACCTGTGACTGACATACAAGGCATCCTGTGACCCATTACTAATGGGATTTACTGCACATCAGCAAGTCAGTTGGCATCAGAAGTACTCTGTCTGGGGATCTAAACCTGTTATGCAACATCAACAGAATGGCTTGGAGAGACAGGTACAAATTCCCCATCCACATAAAACAAAGTTCATCCCTGTCCATTTTCAAATGCAACTTGGATCTATGGATGAAAAACAGAAAATTTAGCCCAGTACTTCCTCCTGTATGACTGTTGCATGCTTTATCCCATGCATGGGTCCCCTCAAATTATGTATGGTATGATCCCACATATTCTTATAAGGGATAATGGATAATTATTGACAATGGGTATGGCCAATTCCTAACCAAATGTGGTAGGTTAACTCTAGCACAAGAAGGGAACCTGCTAGGCTTAAGTGGCCTGCAAGGGCAGTTAGCCTGGTACTTGCCTATGAACCTATAAACCTATGAAGGCTGTCAGTGCGGGTTTGTGCAGGCATAAAATCCATATGCCACTGAGACCATTTGAAATTTGAACATTTACTGCTACAGGTAAATAGGACTTAAACAACTGTACTTTTCTATAACTACTCTTAATATTTTTTTTCTGCTTCTCATTTCTTCATAAAAATACCTTTGTCTACATTGAGTCTATTAGTTCTCTCGTTTTTTCTTTTTAACAATGTTCCTTTTAATGCAGGAGGGGTTCATACTTTTGACCTCCTGATAGAAGTTACTGTCAACTTATAGCGATATGAGGTCCTTATTCAGTACATATTAGTGAATCACAATATCTACAAAATCAGCTTTAGCTAAATTTCCATGAAAATGAATTATTAAGAGACTGAGAATTTAATGAATCACAGGACAGATATGGTCTTGTTTACCAGACCAGATGAAAAGGAGTCTTTAATCTTTTAAAACAATTGATGTAAGCAAACCTACTTTCCCAATGTGACATGACTATACTAGCTAACTTAGGGGCCCATCAGTACCCTCATAACAACAACATACAACTGCTTGAATTTTGTTATGTGCGAAGACAAAAAGTTTTTCTGCAAAGTTAAATACATACAACTACGTAATGAATGAATGCCTTTATCTGTAAAAGGATGTTGATTCAAATAGTTTTCACCCACAAGAGCCTAAGATCACTAAAATATTTGAATCATTAAGTTGTACTGCTTTTATTTTATAAATTAGGTCAGAAAAGCCTAAAATGAAAGATTGAAGTTTGATTTTTGTTTCACTGTGATGGTGAAGGTCTCCACATTTGATCCATCAGCTACTATTGTTTGGAGGAAAGGTGGTTTTAAAGTAGATATTTGAGTTCTATGAATTCCAGTTAAAATGAAAATGTTTGAGTAGAGGACACTCAAAAAATGAAAATGTTTCTCAAAATTAAATTAGTCTTCCAGTAAGACTAAAGATTCATCAGCTTCTCAATAAGCTTGGTTATTAGTCTGATTAACTTAATTGTGAAACTTTTCAGTACTCCTTTTCGACCATTCTTTATTTTTAGTGAACTTGACAAAAATGCTAGTTTGTACAATTGACTGTCAAAGAAATGTCTGACTTCCATTCTGTTTGCAGCATTTTAGTGCAGAACCATGGGTTGAGTGAGGGGCATCATCTACTCTGTAAATAATACAATTAATTTAGAATAATTACTGACACACTCACGCAATCCCTTCCATTTTCCTACTGTACCTAGCTCGTAATAGATTATGTACTGCCAGGGAGGGCCCAGAAGCACACTTTGCAAGGCTAATTGTTTGTTTATCTGTCTTGTCTGCCTGTCTACTCATTTGCTCATTGTTGACTTAGTTAGTCTCAGCAGGCCAGTGTCCTCTTTTCAGGGGAGAACTTAGGTGGTATTCATACTGACTAGGGGAAATTTTGCCAAGACAACAGGGAATTTCCAGTACTCATTTTTTCGATGTTTCCTAGGATCTTTTACAGCCCTCTGATCTTCCACCAAATCAGGCAGAACGGGACCTTGGTTTAATGTCTCACCCGAAAGATGGAACACTTGGGGGTGCAGCACCCCCCCCCCCAATATGCTGTACTCTAATGTCTTCTTCTTTCGGCTTTTCCTGGTTAGAGGTCACCACAGTGGATCACCTGTCTGCTCATGACTGGCAGTGGAGTTTTATGGTGTTGAGTTGCCAGCCCGGCACCCAACCTTCCACAGAAGGCACACGCACGCACTCACGCCTAGGGCCAGTATAGAGTGACCAATCCACATGTAGCACTCTAATGTCAATATCGGAAAAATGAATCCAAGTTCTTGGGGTGGGAATAGAGCCCGCAGCATTCTGATCTTCCAGCACTAAAGGCGTGTGTGCTTCCTGTTGAGTCATTGGCACTCCAGCCAGATGTTATTTTGATAACCAGCTATGTAAACTGTCATTTTGGCCCAGTTTACTAAAGTGCATTAACAAAGTTATATGGATTAATTTTGTTAAACTGAAATGCGCGAGGCAATCTTAGCTGAGCGGCCCCTGTTAATTTTTGTAATACTGATGTATTTCAGAAATAGCTCTATAGACCTGAATTGGGTTTTGAGGTTCATATCTTGTGGCACATTATGAAATTTAAAAACAAAATAACTGAGAAGGGCCACTTATGCAGACAGCACAAATATTGCCTCAATACGGAAAATGCAAAGGTCAGTTTTATACACACAGTACCTGTATTCTGTTGTTAATGTCAGAGTGCTGTGTTCCACGCTGTTCAGCTTAAACCACCAACGATAGGCACACCTTGCTTATCAAAGCAAAGTTAAAAAGATAATTCCAAAACACAGTTCCAGCTGTTCAGCTCCAAGCTCAAATGGGCAACCCAAGCTGCTCACAAATAAGTCCTGATAACTTTTAAAAGTAAAACTCCATCTAACAATGCTTGTATAACATCAACTTCAAAACAAGCGTTAGGCGGATTCTAAAATGCAATACTTTTATTATAAAAAACGGCAAGCGCTTTCGACACAAGTCTTTTTCAAGCCAACAAACAGTTTTACAACAGGAAGACACATGCTTTATATTCACATCAATTGTGATGTCATTTCCTATTAAAAGTCTTAAAGTCATACTCTCTTAGCAGGAGTTCATCTAAATCAACTGTGTATGTGTTTTAAATGCAGTTACTATATTCAACAGTCATACACATGATAATAGATTTCTCTGCAGAGCAATCTATATACGATATTTATGCATATACAAAAATTATTTAAAACTTTTTTAAAAAACATTTAGAGTATTCAAAATGAAGTTGTAATGACAAGCATGCTACTTGTCAAGGTGCATGCTGTGCTTCATATTCCAACGAATTAAAGTGAAGTGTCTACTGAATTTTTTACAGTACTTTACACTCAAACAATATATCAAAGATATTCTTTTGCATGGAAATATAATTTCCTTACGGCAATCCTATATTATTTAGTATGATATGAAGATATGAAATTTAAAATCAATTATATAAGAGTAAGAACACATATAAAACATATAAAAAATTATAAGAGAATGTATACCCTATCTTCATATTATTACTAGTAGTAATAATATATCTACTAATTTACAGAATAATTGGTAGTATGGCATAGGTCCTTTATCTCTGGGTAATCAGGTCATTTAGGTTAGACTGCCTATATTTATATATATACGCATTTAACATGCAGAATATAATTCAAAGTATAATACATAATGTATAAAATGTAACTTGTAACAACATATATTACAAGAAGGCAACCCATTATGAAACAAGAACTGTCTTTGCTCTCTAACTAACAAATAAGAGGGACGTGCAACATATGGTACATAATATGGAGTGTACACTGTATATCAGGGTTGACTATAGAGAGACCAATATTCTCATGACCAATAGAGGGAGAATCCCACTTATCGTAGGTAGACATACCACTCTAATATAAAGACTTAATCTATGGATTTTATGATAGTCAAATGGGTGTACATCAATATGGGCATGTATGCCACACTAAGACGTTATTGATGATATCATCTAATAAAATCACAACATACCAACATGATGATAGAGTTTATAATATAATTATGGTAGGGCAGATCCTAGGTTCTATGCTAGTTCTATATTAATACCTAAAGTCACATTTGCCAAAAAATAGGTAATGATTCACTATACTGGTATATCTGTCAGCTATAGATAGTCAATAAATTAAAGCTATAAAACTATCTTTTAATTTTCTAGCTTTTAAAATAGGTTTTATTGAAACTCTATCATTTATACCGGTTCTCGATCCGCCTCAACCTAATTATCCACTTGGCTTCCTTCTGTTCTGTCTCATTGAAAATATCTCCACGTCTAATAGTCACCGGGTTTAATTGGATTACTTGAAATTTAAAATTATGTTCCGTAGAGGTACTCCCAATATGTTTAGACAGAGCATTTCTAGGTGAAGCTATCCTAATATGGTAGAGATGTTCTCTAATTCTATCCCTCAGCCTTCGATCTGTCTTGCCTACATAAAATGCGGCACAGCTGGTACAGGTAGCCAAGTATATCACATGCTCAGTATCACATGTTGCTGCTGCTGAGAACTCAAATTGTTGCCCTGTTACTGGGTGTAAAAATATGTTAGTCTCTTTAACAAAACCACAATAATTGCATCTACCACATTTTTTGGTTGCACCTTGGGTCCTATTTACAACCCTATTGTTTACCCGGTCAGGTCCACAGAGCATCCTATACAGATTTAGTTTATTTTTATATGTAAAACGAGGAGATATATCTAGTAGAGCTGAGATATTAGGGTCAGTTAATAAGATGTCCCAATGTTTACTATATATACCTCTAATGTCTTTTAAATCTTGTGTATAGAAAAGTGGTATCCTAACTGGACAGTTCATAACACTAACCAAAGATGTGGCCTCTGCCTTCCTTCTCCCATTTGTGAAGTAAGGTTGTGCCCTATCATTCCTCAGATTCTCCATCTCCAAGAGACTTGCATCAATTTCTTCCGATCTGTATGACCGATTCAAGAATTTCCATTTAAGTTCATTGATTCCTGTCTGAAATCCTTGCTGATCTGAGCTTAACCTGGATACCCTCATAGCTTGGCCTTTTACAATATTGCCAAATATGTGATTTGGGTGCATGCTACTCCGATGTAGGTATGTATTCCTATAACAGGTTTTCCTGTGTATACCTGTATTTAGTAAACCATTTGATAGACTCTGTACAAATACATCCAAGTATGATATACATTCATATGACTTGGTCATAGTAAACCTTAAATATTCTGTAGTTGTATTCATATCTTGATGTAGTTCCTTAAGTAGTGCTTCTTCAGCTTTCCAAATGAGAAAGAGATCATCTACAAAGCGTGTATAGAAAAGGACATTTTCTTTAAATTTACTTATTTTGAATAAATACTCCGCTTCCCAGTCAGCCATAACTAGGTTGGCGTAGCTATTGGCACATGAAGTGCCCATAGCTACGCCATCCCTTTGTAAATAAAATTGATTACAAAAAGTGAACACATTGTTCATCAAAACTATTTCCATGAGTTGACAAATAACTTCTATTTTGCTATCTGTATACCATCTTTCTTTAGGCATCTCCTAATACTAAGTATACCTTCCTTGTTTGGAATAGTTATAAAAAGGGACTGAACATCTTATGTAACTAAAATGTCCCTTCCTTTCTTATATGTACTGAAGGTTTTTTCATACAGAAACATCAAAAATTGTTTAGTGTCCTTTAGAATGTATTCAACCTTATCTACTATGGGTCTCAGTAGGTGTTCTAAATACAGGGAGATAGGCTCAGTAATCCATCCCCTTCCAGCCACGATAGGTCTCATCGGGGGGTCTGTTTCATGTTTATGTATTTTCGGTATACCTTGTATACACGGAATAGTTGGATGTTCAACATGGAAATATTTATATAATTCTTCATTGATTTTACCTTCGTGTAACATATTTTGCAATTTACTCTCAACATCATTAGATATATTATCCACAGTACGCTTATTAATCTTTTTATAAAATCTATCTTCACTTAACATTTTATTCATACTGGCTATATATTTTTCCATGTCCATTATGACAGTCGGTCCACCTTTATCAGCGGGTCTAATCATGATATTCTTAACATTTTTAATGTCTTAAGGGCTCTTCTTTGTATTGGTCTAAGGTTACCTTGCCATTTCCTGCTCTGGTTAATTCTTTCATTCTCATGTAGGTCATTTTCCACTAATTTGGAAAAAGCATCAATAAGAGGATGTAAGGTCGGGACATATGTGCTTGGTTTTTTAAAAATGTGCTGATCACTTCCACTATTTCCCATTTCAAGTTTTAATTGTAGATTTCTTGTAAATAATTTTAAATCCATAATATTATCTGAAATATCACTCTTGTTAGAGGGAATAAATGTAAGTCCTTTCTCTAACACGTATATTTCATCCTCAGTTAGTATTCTATTGGAGATGTTCCATATCAGGGATTCTTCCCTCCTTGCCACATCTTTTTCAGAGTGGGGCCTACATGATTGAAATCCGCTGTTCTTTTCTTTGGTCGCCCTCTGCTCATCGAGCGGTCTCTCCCCCCTCCTCCTCTCCAGTGGTCCACAATGGGGAAAGGGGCTGTACGATGAATGTCAGCTTTAGGTGAAGCCTCTCTGCTGATTATATTACCTGTACTAGTTGTGTCAGACTTATCTGTTCTAACTACATCTATGTGTTCACAGATGTCTACTCTGGTGTTGGCATCTTCATACACTGAGATATCATGTACTGTGGTCATTGGGGAGGCACAGATCTCATTGTTAGCCTCACTATGAACTTGAGCTGTAGTTACTACTACATTTCTCTTATCAACATTCTTTTTAGATTTCTCAGCTCTATTGGTGTTACTTGTATCCAAACTAGGATTAGTGATGTCTGAGGCTTTTATGCTATTATCATTAGGGTTATCCTTCCCATTTTTACCTGATCTATCTATTCTGGGCCAAGTGAATACATTACCCCTTCTAAAGTCCTCTGTATCTCTTTTATTTTTTCTTGTTTCTGTTGTAGCAATTTATTTTCATATATAAACACATTATCTAACAACTTTTCCATAAGAACATTTAAAATATGATTCAGGTATACATCATATATATGTGACTGTTGTTTATGTATTCGTTCCCTAAGGGAACTTTCCTGTGGCAAAAAATAATTATTAAGCAACTCCATATATTTGAAACTCGTATCCAAATTAATCTGTTGCCACATATATAGCAAATCTGGATAGACAGTACCTGTGGTGGGCATCTTTAATATACGAAGTCCCCTAGGAATAATTTTACGTTTTATACACACTTCAAAATGCTGTCTCTGTAGTTGTAGTCTCCAACTTAAAGAAGTCCAACTCCATTTCTTGAAGGAGTGTCGTAAGGCCTTGATACTCCTTGTCTGAGCATCCTTCTCCTAAAGAGCCAACGGCAACTTCATATGATAGCAGTTGATTAATATCTCCAGTTACAGTTTTCTCAAACCTTGTCCTGCTATTGCATTGAATTTCTGGTTTATATGGAAGTTCTACTTGTACATCATGTGTATTGCCGTCTGCCATGATGTGGTGTGTTGGCGGTAGAAAGAAGAAGAAAATAACCACAAAATGCTACCAAACACACCACAAAAGGTCCTTCCACGTATAACGAAATGTAAAACCAAAATAACTGAGAAGGGCCACTTATGCAGACAGCACAAATATTGCCTCAATACGGAAAATGCAAAGGTCAGTTTTATACACACAGTACCTGTATTCTGTTGTTAATGTCAGAGTGCAGTGTTCCACGCTGTTCAGCTTAAACCACCAACGATAGGCACACCTTGCTTATCAAAGCAAAGTTAAAAAGATAATTCCAAAACACAGTTCCAGCTGTTCAGCTCCAAGCTCAAATGGGCAACCCAAGCTGCTCACAAATAAGTCCTGATAACTTTTAAAAGTAAAACTCCATCTAACAATGCTTGTATAACATCAACTTCAAAAACAAGCGTTAGGCGGATTCTAAAATGCAATACTTTTATTATAAAGAACGGCAAGCGCTTTCGACACAAGTCTTTTTCAAGCCAACAAACAGTTTTACAACAGGAAGACACATGCTTTATATTCACATCAGTTGTGATGTCATTTCCTATTAAAAGTCTTAAAGTCATACTCTCTCAGCAGGAGTTCATCTAAATCAACTGTGTATGTGTTTTAAATGCAGTTACTATATTCAACAGTCATACACATGATAATAGATTTCTCTGCAGAGCAATCTATATACGATATTTATGCATATACAAAAATTATTTAAAACTTTTTTAAAAAACATTTAGAGTATTCAAAATGAAGTTGTAATGACAAGCATGCTACTTGTCAAGGTGCATGCTGTGCTTCATATTCCAACGAATTAAAGTGAAGTGTCTGCTGAATTTTTTACAGTACTTTACACTCAAACAATATATCAAAGATATTCTTTTGCGTGGAAATATAATTTCCTTACGGCAATCCTATATTATTTAGTATGATATGAAGATATGAAATTTAAAATCAATTATATAAGAGTAAGACAACATATAAAACATATAAAAAATTATAAGAGAATGTATACCCTATCTTCATATTATTACTAGTAGTAATAATATATCTACTAATTTACAGAATAATTGGTAGTATGGCATAGGTCCTTTATTTCTGGGTAATCAGGTCATTTAGGTTAGACTGCCTATATTTATATATATATATATATATATATATATATATATATATATATATATATATATATATATATACGCATTTAACATGCAGAATATAATTCAAAGTATAATACATAATGTATAAAATGTAACTTGTAACAACATATATTACAAGAAGGCAACCCATTATGAAACAAGAACTGTCTTTGCTCTCTAACTAACAAATAAGAGGGACGTGCAACATATGGTACATGATATGGAGTGTACACTGTATATCAGGGTTTACTATAGAGAGACCAATATTCTCATGACCAATGCTATCATTTTCTCTGCTTTGCGGGTTAGAGGGAGAATCCCACTTATCGTAGGTAGACATACCACTCTAATATAAAGACTTAATCTATGGATTTTATGATAGTCAAATGGGTGTACATCAATATGGGCATGTATGCCACACTAAGACGTTATTGATGATATCATCTAATAAAATCACAACATACCAACATGATGATAGAGTTTATAATATAATTATGGTAGGGCAGATCTTAGGTTCTATGCTAGTTATATATTAATACCTAAAGTCACATTTGCCAAAAAAATAGGTAATGATTCACTATACTGGTATATCTGTCAGCTATAGATAGTCAATAAATTAAAGCTATAAAACTATCTTTTTAATTTTCTAGCTTTTAAAATAGGTTTTATTGAAACTCTATCATTTATACCCGGTTCTCGATCCACCCTCAACCTAATTATCCACTTGGCTTCCTTCTGTTCTGTCTCATTGAAAATATCTCCACGTCTAATAGTCACCGGGTTTAATTGGATTACTTGAAATTTAAAATTATGTTCGTGAGGTACTCCCAATATGTTTAGACAGAGCATTTCTAGGTGAAGCTATCCTAATATGGTAGAGATGTTCTCTAATTCTATCCCTCAGCCTTCGATCTGTCTTGCCTACATAAAATGCGGCACAGCTGGTACAGGTAGCCAAGTATATCACATGCTCAGTATCACATGTTGCTGCTGCTGAGAACTCAAATTGTTGCCCTGTTACTGGGTGTAAAAATATGTTAGTCTCTTTAACAAAACCACAATAATTGCATCTACCACATTTTTTGGTTGCACCTTGGGTCCTATTTACAACCCTATTGTTTACCCGGTCAGGTCCACAGAGCATCCTATACAGATTTAGTTTATTTTTATATGTAAAACGAGGAGATATATCTAGTAGAGCTGAGATATTAGGGTCAGTTAATAAGATGTCCCAATGTTTACTATATATACCTCTAATGTCTTTTAAATCTTGTGTATAGAAAAGTGGTATCCTAACTGGACAGTTCATAACACTAACCAAAGATGTGGCCTCTGCCTTCCTTCTCCCAACAATGTGTTCACTTTTTGTAATCAATTTTATTTACAAAGGGATGGCGTAGCTATGGGCACTTCATGTGCCAATAGCTACGCCAACCTAGTTATGGCTGACTGGGAAGCGGAGTATTTATTCAAAATAAGTAAATTTAAAGAAAATGTCCTTTTCTATACACGCTTTGTAGATGATCTCTTTCTCATTTGGAAAGCTGAAGAAGCACTACTTAAGGAACTACATCAAGATATGAATACAACTACAGAATATTTAAGGTTTACTATGACCAAGTCATATGAATGTATATCATACTTGGATGTATTTGTACAGAGTCTATCAAATGGTTTACTAAATACAGGTATACACAGGAAAACCTGTTATAGGAATACATACCTACATCGGAGTAGCATGCACCCAAATCATATATTTGGCAATATTGTAAAGGCCAAGCTATGAGGGTATCCAGGTTAAGCTCAGATCAGCAAGGATTTCAGACAGGAATCAATGAACTTAAATGGAAATTCTTGAATCGGACATATAGATCGGAAGAAATTGATGCAAGTCTCTTGGAGATAGAGAATCTGAGGAATGATAGGGCACAACCTTACTTCACAAATGGGAGAAGGAAGGCAGAGGCCACATCTTTGGTTAGTGTTATGAACTGTCCAGTTAGGATACCACTTTTCTATACACAAGATTTAAAAGACATTAGAGGTATATATAGTAAACATTGGGACATCTTATTAACTGACCCTAATATCTCAGCTCTACTAGATATATCTCATTGTTTTACATATAAAAATAAACTAAATCTGTATAGGATGCTCTGTGGACCTGACCGGGTAAACAATAGGGTTGTAAATAGGACCCAAAGTGCAACCAAAAAATGTGGTAGATGCAATTATTGTGGTTTTGTTAAAGAGACTAACATATTTTTACACCCAGTAACAGGGCAACAATTTGAGTTCTCAGCAGCAGCAACATGTGATACTGAGCATGTGATATACTTGGCTACCTGTACCAGCTGTGCCGCATTTTATGTAGGCAAGACAGATCGAAGGCTGCGGGATAGAATTAGAGAACATCTCTACCATATTAGGATAGCTTCACCTAGAAATGCTCTGTCTAAACATATTGGGAGTACCTCTACGGAACATAATTTTAAATTTCAAGTAATCCAATTAAACCCGGTGACTATTAGGCGTGGAGATATTTTCAATGAGACAGAACAGAAGGAAGCCAAGTGGATAATTAGGTTGAGGGCAGATCGAGAACCGAGTATAAATGATAGAGTTTCAATAAAACCTATTTTAAAAGCTAGAAAATTAAAAAGATAGTTTTATAGCTTTA